>NC_066871.1:33161478-33461478 GCF_022985175.1 Labeo rohita
TCAGGGTTGCCAGGTTTTCACAACAAAACCTGCCAAATTGCTACTCAAAACTAAAACGTTTCGATGGCGATCGCCCCAATAAAAATTGCATTTTGTGGGTTAAAATACACGTTTTTGTTGGGGTTCCCCTGGTAAATTCCACATTCCAGGGGCAAAATATCATGTTATTGGGGTCGCTTCAACCCGCAGACATTAAAAACAACCTGTGGCAACAGTGTTAAAGTAGCCCAATTCTGCGGGAAAACCAAGGACTTGGCAACACTGCATATTATGGAAATATTCATCTTGAAAACTTAAAGCTGTTTTTTTTTAATGTTTTTTATTTTTAAAAACTGGATATTTGCAGTCTAAAAATTCAGAACAAAAAAAATCCACAGTTTGAAAATGTATGTCTATTAAAAAATTGGCATAAAAAATTCATGTGTGTTAAATTTCAAATGTTCAATATTCAAAAAAAAAAAAAAAAAAAAAAAAAAAAAAAAAAAAAAAAAAAAATCAGAACTATGTTAAATGCCACATAATATTCAGTTTTGTTCAATGTGACTTGTCAATAATTTGAATTTACACAATTCAAATTCAAATTCTGATTCAAAACAATTCAGTTTTGTCTCATTATAAGCTCCATATTATCAGGGTTGCCAGGTTTTCACAACAAAACCTGCCCAATTGCTACTCAAAACTAGGCCAAAAGTAGCCCAATCGTGCTTCGAAAGGGGTTCCCCTGGTAAAATTTGCATTCCAGGAGCTAAATATTACGTTATTGGGGTTGCTTCAACCCATGGACATCAAAAACAATCCGCAGCAACAGTGTTAAAGTAGCCCAGACTTGGCAACAGTGCATATTATGGAAATATTCATCTTGAAAACTTCATGCCACATAATATTCAATTTTGTTAAATGACACGTGTCAATAATTTAAAATTACCCAATTCAAATAGTTTTGTCATATTATAAAATCCATATTATCAGGGTTGCCAGGTTTTCACAACAAAATCCGCTCAGTTGCTACTCAAAACTAGCTCAATTGCGCTTTGAGGGGGGTTCACCCCCAGGAAAAATATCACGTTATTGGGGTCACTTCAACCCGCAGACATCAAAAACGATTTTTATTGTATTTTTAAAAACTGGATATTTGCAGTCTAAGAATTCAGAACAAAAAATCTGCAGTTTTAAAATATGTCTATTTAAAAACCATATTATCAGGGTTGCCAGGTTTTCACCATAACCCCCCCCGACTTTGCTATTCAAAACAAGCCCAAAAGTAGCCCAATCACGTCTTGAGGGGGGTCCCCCTGTAAAAATTGTGTATCCAGGGGTAAAATACACATTTCTGTCAGGCTTAAAATTCACATTGCAGTGATATTGCAAAATATCACACGTTTGAAAACTAGATGCTTTGCAGTCTAAGAATTCAGAACAAAAAAATCTGCTGTTTGAAAATGTCTATTTAAAAACTGCCATAAAAATTCAACTGTGTTACATTTCAAATGTATGTCAATAATTAAAATTTACGCAATTCAAATTCAAATCGTATTGTCGTATTATAAACTCCATATTATCAGGGGTGACAGGTTTTCACAACGAAACCCGCCCAATTGCTACTCAAAACTAGCCCAAGAGTAGCCCATTTGCGTTTCAAGGCGTGCCCCAGTAAAAATCACGTTCAAATTGTCATATTATAAGCTCCATAGTTGGTCAGATAGCTGCTTCTAGTTACTCGACAGCACAGATTTCCACGCTGAAAATCCCAAAGGGGTAAAAACATCCATTATTAATCCAGTATGTAAAACAAGGCGCACAACTGGAACCTTTGAAGAACAAAATGAGACTCTGCTCGTATTCAGACTAGAGTTAGTGATTCAGTCATGACTGAAAACAACAGAGTTTGTGCACCATTGAACATCAACTTATTGAGTTACAAATGACTCAAAATCACACAAGCAGGGTAACACACAACTTGAAAAACCAAATCTGATCTCACAGCTGACTGGTAAAGCCACACTGACACACGGAAGACAGAAATATGACTGAATCGTCCCCTAACAGCCGTATTTCATATCGCTGCAGCTTGGAAAGGGAAGTTCACAATCCTGACTCCAGTGACATTAATCTCAGAGCTCCACCATGATTCAGAGCTGGAGAAACTCGATGCGTCACTGTGTAATTTAAGGGCTGATCTCTCCTGCCTCTGAAAACGGCAGATGAGGGATCTTGTTACGTTTGAAGCTGTAAGAATTTGCTCGGTTTAAGGTTGATAAGAGATGCTTGACGATAATATGCAGGCTGGGATGGCATGCGTCATATACGGACAGCGTGTCTGGTGTGAGTTCATGCTTTTGGCAATTTTAGTAATTTCCAAAACGTGTCATCTGTGAACATGAGTCAATATATTACTGAAATGTCACATGGACTATTTATCGAAGTCCTTACTACCTTTCTGGGCACTGAATGAGGTAGTTGCATTGCTGTCTATGCAGGGTCAGAAAGTTCTCAAACTTATCTTAATTTGTACTCTGAAGACGAACAAATTTAAGGGTTGATGCATCTGACACTATTGTCGGTTGGCTACACAAACCTCTAAGCAACTCTACTCTACTTTATCGTCCCTCGTGGGAAATCCGTCACAATCTCAGCAGTGTTACACACTTTCACATCTTCCAGTGTCACACGCAGCAACACAAGCAATATCAGCACCAGACAGTTGGAGACATCAAGTTGAGTTAGCGTTCGCAATACATGCCAACTCCGTGAGCAATAGTTTGTGCCCCCCTCCTCCTCAGACAGCAGAACTCATTTCAGATAATATGATGAGGCCTTGAGGAAGCGGAACTGATTGAACTAATCAGGAGCTTGATGAGGAGTTGACAAGTTGAAGCTACAGTGACAGACTGAATTAGATGCAAAACAGCTTGTAGACAGTGGATTTGTTATACAGCAGCCAGCTAGAACCATGGCAAACACATATTTATCTGTCATAGGTGCATAAGGGAATCTTATGTAACCAGTCAAGAACATGGCTGGGACAGGAAAAATATATAAAGAAAATAAAATGAAAGAATAAGAAAGTAATACAAAACTATATTTTGCCAAATAAAACCAAGCCTACTTTTAAAACCATTGTGACATTTTATGACGTTTAAGCACATCTAACCTCCGAAATTCTTTTTTTTTTTTTAAAAAACCGTAAGCTCAAAAAAAAAAATCCATTACTGTTATTCAAAAAATAAAAACGTTAAATAAAAAGTAAATAAAAAGTTAAAATAAAATGTCAAATATTTTTTGCGTTTAAATAATGAATTATAATATTTATACCTCTTGGTGGTACTTTTCTAATGCTGTATTTTAACCTAAAGCTTCACTATCCAGTAAATATAATTGTTGTACTTTAGATTTTTCACTGTTTTCATTGTTATAAAACATGTTTGGGCTAGAAAAATTTCTGAAAGAAGAGAAGAAACTACATTTTACAAAACAAAATGAAGCCTATTTTTTTAAAAAACATTTAACATCCAAAATTCTTAATTGTCATTTCATTACTTTAACTCAAAAAAAAATAAAATAAAATAATAAAAATAAAAAAAAAAACTTTATAAAATAAAATGTTATAAAAGTATTCTGTCAAGTCTATATAATAAATAATATATAAGATAATGTAATGTAATGTAATGTAATGTAATGTAACGTTTGTTTTCACTGTTATTGTTATAAAACATGTTAGGCCCAGAAAAATATCTGACAAATAACTAGAAAAAACTAGAAGAAAATACATTTTATAAAATAAAATGAAGCCCATTTTTAAAATTAAAAAAAATTAATGTCCTTAATTCTCAATGCTTTAATGCATTTTTTTTGTCATTTCATTACTGTAACTCAAAAATAAAAACAGTTTTTAAAAAAATGTTATAAAAATATTTTTCAAGTCGAAATAATCAATTATAATAATATAATATGATATGATATAAAATAATACGAGACAAGACAAGACAAGACAAGACAAGACAAGACAAGATAAGATAAGATAAGATAAGATACTTCTTGGTGGAGTTAAAATGAAGATGTTTTCATTTTTATAGTAATAAAACATGTTTGGTTCAAAAAATATCCAAAACATAAATAAGACGAAATTATATTTTACAAATTAAAAGGAAGCCTATTTTTAAAACCATACATATTTTTCCATTCTGACATTTTCATGCTAATTAAGCACATTTGACTCCCAAATTAGCATTACCATAATGCAAGTTTGGAAAACAAAAATGTTATAATAGTAATATTTTTAATAACTTTTCATATACATATTTTTAAAAAGGGTTTGTAACTTAGTTTATGTTTAATTTAAGTTTATAAGTTTACAATTAATTATAATACACATACTTGGTGGTGGTGTTTTTTGTAAAGCAGAAAAAAAAAAATACACAAAGGAATGAGAATATACACATACACACACACACACACACACACACACACCCATTATATAATTTATATTTTTAAATACCATGTTTTCATGAAATTAAACAATATATTGATCTATGAAAGCTATTTTAGATTAAAGAATATTTTTAAAACTGTCATATCACTTCAGCTGGACTGGTCATCATTCGTCATGTCACGAGGTTAACATTTCGATTACTGAAGTCTGTTAAACAGTGCTGTCCATTCAGCCAGCTCACAGCATAGAGTCCTCAGCGCACACACAGATTTAATTGCCAGGCCCTTCGGCTTGACATTTCCTGTGGCCGGGCTCTAGCGATTGGATGATGCGAGTCTGTCTCCATAGCGACAGCAGAGCTGCAGCTAGGGAGGTTAGAGCCGGAGGAGCAGAGGGCTGCCAGCAAAGTGACAGACAGCTCTCTGAGGGAGTGTCAACACACCAATATAAACATACATACACACAGACAGACAGACAGACAGACAGACAAACGCCCAACCCTGCCCGACAGCAACACAAACTGTCATATTCATGTCAGAGAACCAGCACAAAGAGCCAAAACACAAGGGGTCAAAGGTCACAGGCACAAGGGATTGTTATCTTGTCGGGAGCTAGATAGACATCATTCACTGCTCTCTTGTATTTGTACCTTTACTATTAGGGCTAGTTTTATTTTAATATAAAAAAAAAAATGATGATCATGTATTGATATTTATTTGTATTTAGAATACTGAATACTATCGTACCTAGTTGCTTATTAGCTGCATATTACTAGCACATTGGTTGTTTATTACCCAACTATTAACTATTAATAAGCAGCATATTACGGGTTTATAAAGGGAAAACTCTTAGTTAGCAGTGAATATGTTCATTATATATACACAAGTAACGCGAGTTACGTAATATTACTTTTTTCAAATAACTAGTAAAGTGACGCATTACTTTTGAATTTCTAAGAAATATCTACTTTTTTTAGATATAGTAATAGTTACTTTTTCAAATAAGTAACGCCGGTTACTTTTTTCCCCATTTATTGATTGACAAGTCTCCTGTCGGGAAATTGGGAGTAAACATGATGTTACTGTATTCTAGACTAAATGTGAACATGCATTAATTCATCTCACTCACAAAAAACAGATTCAGTATTCCTCAAAATGAATAATAACAGTGAAACGCAAACTTGGAATACGAGACAACCCTGCAATAATTAAATATGTTAAATAAAACAAATATCCTTTATGTATTTAATCCCATTTTATTAACCAGTGTCTTTGCTGCTGACCTTCGATGATGCAATTCAACCATACTAATAAGCAAAAATGACTTTAGGTAAACTAACATTTGTGCTTGATTTTTTTTTTTATAGCTGATGAGTGATCTCCTGCATAAGTGAACTTTTCTTTCAGCCTGAGATTGAATTAATTTTACTTTTGGTGTAAAATGGATTTTACATTAGAATTGTTTTATATTAAAAACAAAGAAGCAAGCCCTGCCCAGCTTTAAAAAGTAAACGCAAAAGTAACGTAACACATTACTTCTCATAAAAAGTAACTAAGTAACATAACTAAGTTACGTTTTCAGGGAGTAACACAAAATTGTAATGCATTACTTTTTAAAAAAAAAAAAAGTAACTTTCTCCAACACTGGTCCCCTAACCTGACATGTTTCCATTGATTCTCAAATCCAAGGCTGAATGTTAAATCAATGATTTAAGAAAATTTACTAGCATACTGCACAGTGTACACTCAGTACTGCCTACTGATTTATGTAAATATTATGTAAAACAGTATAAAATAAAGAGTATAAAAACTATATTGTTATCACAACCTTATTATATCATGTTTAAAGGATTAGTTCACTTCCGGAGTAGGAATTTCCTGATAATTTACTTACCCTGATGTCATCCAAGATGTTCATGTCTTTCTTACTTCAGTGGAAAATAAATGTTTTTTAAGGAAAATATTCCAGGATCTTTCTCCATATAGTGGACTTCAATGGGAATCAATAGGTTGAATGTCCAAACTGCAGTTTAAATGCAGCTTCAAAGGGTTCTACACAATCCTGAATGAGGAATAAGGACCTTATCTAGCGAAACGATCGGTTAATTTTATTATTATTAGTTTTAAATGACATCAATTTTAAAAACATCAAACGCTTGTCTCGTCTAGCTCTGTGTGAACTTTTTTACGGTACGTCTAAAAACTCCCATCTCATTTTCTCCTCCAACTTCAAAATCATCCTACATCGTTGCAGAAGTACCAACCCAGTGTTTACAAAGTGAACATGCAAAGAAGATCAAACACCCTTTACAAAAAGCGAAGTGGGACGATTTTGAAGTTGGAAAAGAAAATGAGATGGGAGTTAGACATACCCTAACTGTCATGAACGGAAAAAACTATTCACACAGAGCTAGACAAGACATTTGAGGTTAAAAAGTATATAAATTGTAATTTCTTTTTAAACTGTTTTGCTAGATAAGACACTTCTTCCTTCAGCTGTGATTGTTCAGAGCCCTTTGAAGCTGCATAAAACTACATTTTGGAAGTTCAAATTTAGGGGCACCATAGCAGTCCATTACATGGAGCGAAATCCTTAAATGTTTTCCTCAAAAAAAAAAAAACAATTTCTTTACAACTGAAGAAAGACACATCTTGGATGACAAGGGGTTGAGTACATTATCTGTACATTTTTGCTCTGGAAGTGAACTAGTAAGCCAAAACCATCAGATAGAATCCATGAATCAACACTGAATTGGCATCAGAATTAAAACAAATGCTGTCAAATGCAGTTTGTGCTTATTGTTGCAAAGAAACAGATATAAGGTTATGGAAACAAACCAAATTCCCATATAAAAAACAGTGGCTGAAAGAAACTGTAAAGTTACAACTAATAGAAAAAAATCAGTTGGTTTTTGTTAATTCAAATCACTTTTATAAGATTTTGGCTCCATTATCTTGATAGTGTAGGTTGAACAAGTATGTGTTGACCGCCCATCGGTGTGCCATTACATAGGTCTCTAGGGTGAAGAGGGCGATATGGGATTAGTTTGTTCTGTTTTGATTTGTTTTGTCTTTCTGGTTCTTTGTATTTGCTTGCATTATTATTTATTTATAACTCCTTTTTATAATCTAAAATCATGAGAGCTGTGAAGCAATGACAGTTGGATTTCTTGAAAAATAACTAAACTGAGACTTTGTGAATCTGAATTTAATAGCAGGACTCATGCCAATCGATTAATCGAGTACTAATTGATTATTCTGTCGATTATGTCTTTGACTAATCAGATTTAATTCAGATTCAGTAAAGCGTAGCAGCTCACTATATGTGACCCTGGACTGCAAAACTAGTATGGGTATATTTGTAGCAATAGCCAACAATGCATTGTATGGGTCAAAATTATCGATTTTTCTTTTATGACAAAAATAGGATATTAAGTGAAGATCATGTTCTATGAAGATACTTTATATCAAAACTTAATTTTTGATTAGTAATATGCATTAAGAACTTCATTTGGACAACTTTAAAGGTGATTTTCTCAATATTTAGATTTTTTTGCACCCTCAGATTCCAAATTTTCAGATCTGTATCTCAGCCAAATATTGTCCTAACAAACCATGCATCAATGGAAAGCTTATTTATTCACCTTTCAGATTATATAAATCTCAATTTTAAAAAATGGACCCTTATGACTGCTTTTGTGCTCCAGGTTCACATATTTCAGATGCATTTTGTCAACAGAAATGATTATTCACTACTGTAAAGTGACATGACTGCTGGATATTTTCCATGCACATGTGATTACTCAATCAAATTCATTGTTTATTATTGATTCATTGTTGAATCCCGACACGTACGCACTGAAACAATGCTGCAGTGACGCAAACAAGTGCATTAGCTTCACACTGTCCTCCTAACAGACCCCTGAAGAGAGGTGCCAAACGATTTGATGTCCCTTCTGTAGAAGCAATGTCTGAAGCGTCCGTGCGTGTGGAGCGTGTTAGTCCAAGCTGACAGCGGTGAAGTGCATGATGGGTAGGCAGAGGGACAGCTCTTCCTTTGGGGACAGTGACTACACAGGTACTCACCAAAACCAGACAGCAACGAGCCACTGTCTGCCCAGCGCACACACTCAGACTTACCCACAAACCATAAAGTCCTATTCACATCATCATACTCAGAGCACGAGCTTTTATTTTTTTTGTTTTTGAGGTTAGGTTGATTGCAGAAATGCTGAAACAAACCCTTTTGACTGCTCTCATTTTTAAAACTAAATACATAAATAGTCTTGAACTTCAACAGAGTGGTTAAGCTATTTAAAAAGTGTCTGATTACCTGCAGCGTCCCACCGAGCAGAGAGCGATGGGGTCTCCCACCACGGCCACCAGGGACTGCGCTCGAGTGATGGCGGTGTTCAGCAGCTTGTAGTTTGACAGGAAGCCGTAGTCCAGGTCTTCAGTGGAGTCCTCCACCAACTGCTCCTTCCTCTTGATGGCCGTCTGCTTGTGTTTGCAGGTGTGACGGGTGCGAACGGTGCTCAAGAACAGCACCCGGAACTGCTTACCTACGGACGGGAGCAGATTTGTGGAATTAACATGTTGCTGATGCTGCTAGCTAAAGTCATCTGATACAAAGTCAACATAAAAGAGCATTTGCAAATCACCTGTATGTCAACAGAATTTTGTCAGCTGAATTCTGTCAACATTAAATATTTTCTTAAAGAATGGCCTGATATTTTTTTTTAATTATAGCTCAATAATTTAATGACACATGGTTGATTATGGTCACATGACAGGCAAGAAAATAGACAAAATTCTTTATTTACTATCTTTATTTGGTGAGTGTTTGGTTTGGATTATGTAGCTGGACTTTAAATTGACTCAAACCTTTTTAGTGTAGTGTTTTAGGTGCCCAATTAACAATAAATAAATAAATAAACACTATATTATTATTACATTTACTTGTATAAAAATATACAAATAATTAAAAAAAAAAAAAGTTAAAGAATAATTAAATCAAAGTTGAAAAAAAAAAACATTGAAAAATAAATACAGAAAATAATAAAGAAAAAAAAATTAAAAAAGGATATATATTTTTTTAATGAATTATATTTTGTTTCATCAAAAAAGTATTCCTTTATTTATTTTTATATTATTACATTTATTTATTTATACATACATACATTTATTTCTATTTTCAATTTCTGCAGGATTGGTTCTTCATATAAAACAGCTGTGTGAATGTAAACTTTTTATTTAACAATATGAACAAATAAATAAATAAATAAATAAATAAATAAAACATTTACTGGGTATATAAAAATATACAAATAATGAAAAATTTTTTTAAGAATAATTAAAAGTTTAAAAGAATAAAAATACATCTTAAAATAAACAGAGAAAATAATAAAAATAAAAAAAATTAATTAAAAATGAATTATTTGTTTTATCAAATAATTTATTCCTTTAATAATTTTTATATTATTACATTATCTTTATATTTATTTCTTTACTTTTAATTTCTACAGGTTTTGTCATGCATATAAAACACCTGCGTGAATTTAAATAAAGTTTAACTTTTTTATTTATGAATCTGAACATAGAAATATTAGCAAACAAACAAACAAATAAAATGTAGTAGGTATATAAAAACAAAAATAATAAAAAAATTAAAGAATAATCAAATTTAAAAGTTAAAAAGACTAAAAATAAATCTTAAAATAAATACAAAAAATAAAGAAAAAAGATACAAATAATTGCAGGATTAAATTATTACAAATGAATTATTTATTTTATTAAATAATTTATTCCTTTATTTTTATATTACTACATTATTTATCTATACATTTATTTCTTTATTTTTATTTTATTTCTACATTAGTTAAACTTTTTATTTAAAAATATGAACAGAAATATAATCAAATAAACAAATGAATAAATGATGACGATGATAATAACAACATTTATGTTTTAAATCCTTCACTTTAAATGTCCAAACGCTCAAGCTCTAAACACAGCAAATCCTTGAGTTTTGATTTTGGCAGACCACGGCTAAATTACGTGAAGATGCCTTTAGAAAACAGGGTTAAATCTGACTTCATGTTGACCCTGGAAATCTTGAAATCCATGAAGATGCAACTGATGTATTCAGAAGAAATGAATGTCACTATAATAACAGAAGATTTCTTCTAACAACCTATGAATTATGACAACTGCAGAACTTGCAGTGCCTTCTCTTCTTTGGAGCCCAGCTCAGACTGGCAGCCAGATGAGCATGAATCAGGTAATGATGACCTAAAATGAATCTCTGTGCCAAACAAGCAGCTGAGTTACAGGTATTTCTCAATCTATTAAAAAGGTGATTTCAACGCAACAGGCTGAACCAAACGCCATCAATTATGCACAAACCAATCTGGCTTTTCAGATGAAACCTGCAGGACACCAGCTCTTTTCTCAGACACCAAACAGACATTTGGCAGGCGAAATTGCTGTCTGGTAAACTTGCTCTTTCTGCCACCCTTCTGGGACGACACATGGGGTCTGGTCAAAAACCCAGTGATCTTTTCCCAAGGACAGCATTTTGAGAAAGCACAGGCACATTCCCGATGCGAAAACTGGTCAAATGTTAGGTACCTTAATTGTGCTGATGGTACATCACTTTAACTAAATTTTAACAATCTTTCTCATTCGTTGTTGAAAAAATCCAAGACCATAAATAATTTACCCTTTGCAAACAGCTTGATCGGCAGGCGATCTGACCAATCATAATGCTAAATCCACCATTTTGCCCAACAAACAAACCAGACAGGAGAGATTAACTTCGGTGGACTTCAACTTGAAAAATTGTGTGTATTGACATCTTTCCACGGTTGAAATATTTTTTTTCCTTTCTTACTATACATTTTTGTTATCTTGCATTGCTATCAAGTTTCCGTGAGGTTGCCAGATGTCAAGCATTTAAATCCCCCAATCATGGATTTTCTCTTAAATGGAAACATTTTCTGCCCAGGGTTTTACTTAACCTTTCTAACATATATGCTGGACTTTAGCCTATATCCAATGCAATATTCTACTCAAATTAAAGATGTAAATTTGAGGTCACACGGTTGTTCATTATCAGTTAGGGATGGGACAACACATCGATTCGTGGATCGATTCTGAGATCTTCCGAATGCATCGCCGTTCTCTTTGGAACCGATTCTGAGCTTGTATTTTAACAGCAGGTGGCGCTCTAATCTACTTTTTATCCGCACAATCAAATGTTCATGAAGAAGAGTGCTGAAGAGAACTTGTGCGTTCGGCTGAGTCATGTAATTTCACCTCGGCTCAGAATGCTTTTATGACGCGAAATTGAATGATTATTTTAGGTTCAAGTGCGTGTAAGGATTTTGAAGCAAGCAGTGCCGTCTGCTGTTCAAAACCAAGCTCAGAATCACGATGTGCTTGGAAAATCTCGAATCGCAGTCTGTAATATTTTGTCTCCTCTTTTTTTTTCTTTTGCAAAAATAAAATGATTTTAGTAAAGTTTTTATTTTATAAATACATTTTAGCCTAATCTTTTATCATCAACGATATTACATTGATATGTAATGATGATATCTATTAGTAGATATAGTCAAATCAGAGGTTGCGTTAACCGAAAATTGCCCGTCATTAAAACTTCTAAAAATCTGAAGGCCGTCCGTCATTTTGACGGATTAAACTGAGGGTGATCTATTGTAAAATTGTAGCTGTAATTCCCACCCCTGGACAGCTGGTGGTGAGTGCACTCCAATGTAGCAGCAGAGAACTGGATCCAGAACAAAAACGGAACTGTCACGAATGTTTTTCTATGCTTTAGATTATGCACAGGCGAGTACACAGAAGCTACAACGATCTATCGCGCCACATTAAAGAGCGGCAAAACGGAACTTATTGTTTGAATTTCCTAATGAAATGGACAGAATTTAAAATCCGAGAGTTTGTTTTATATCAAAAGTAACAAAAAGCCTAGCCTATTGCTATTTTATGGAAGAACACTGTAGGCTCATGATTAAAATTAAAAATGTGAACAAAAATAAAAGCAATTAAATGTTTTATACTAATTAAAATATGACAATTATAATGAGGGGTAATAAATCGATTATGACAGAACTTTTACGACCCCATCTGTCAAAATGACGGACAATGCGCCCTTCGTTAACCTAATTAACACTTCACTGCAAAGGAACCATTGGTGATCAAGTAATATAATGCTAAATTTCTCTAAATCTGTTTTGACAAAAAACAAACTCTTCTACATATTAGATGGCCTGAGGTTGATTACATTTTCAGCCAATTTTTTTTAATTTTTGGGTGTACTACTCTTTTAATCTAGTAAGAAAAGTATCTAGTTTTAAACATCTAAACGTCCCACAATTTGCATGATACCATGGTTTTTCCCCAAGAAACAATAAAACTTTTTGCAATTTCTAGATATCAAAATACTGTAGATCAGGCATCTTTCACTCACCCTGGACATTGAGCACTCTCTCCACGCTGACCTCTGGCATCCTCTTTTTGCGGAGCTCGGCTCTGATTCGGAAGACCTGGTCGGCGTAGGGCGAAACCACCCCGATACTCCCCTCGTCCAGCTTCCCCCAAGCCACAGGCCACTTCTTCCTCATCTCCTCCACTCGCTCAACTATCTCAAACACCTAGAGAGGGACATTGCCAATGGATTCTCATTGATAATCAGGGTTGCCAGGTTGCCACAACAAAACCCTCCCCAATGCTACTCAAAATTTGGTGGTCCCCCTGTTAAAAATGGTGTTCTGGGGGGTAAAATACACATTTTTTGGAGGGGTTCCCCTGGTAAAAATCGCATTCCAGGGGCTAAACATCACGTTATTGGCTTCAACCCGCGGACGTGAAAAATAAAATAATCCACAGCAACAGTGTTAAAGTAATCCAGTTCCGTGGAAAAAACACAGACTTGGCAACACTGATGACAAGAGTCCAATACACACCCTTTCAATTAGAAATAAGGCCTGTTCACACCATTTCCAGCTATACATAATTGATCAGAAGATCGAACAACAACAAAAACTTATATTTTTGTCAATGTTGGTGTTACCTCAGCGTTGTTGTAGTACGCCGTGCTGTTCTTCTCTTGCACGTCTTCTCCGCGGGCAGTGAAGAAGGTCAATGGGTAGAAGTCCTTATGGGGCGGCTGCTTCCCGCTGGCCATCAGTTTGCCCTCGTAGAAGAGGTCAGATGTATAGCTGCGGTCAGCCAGAACACACGGTCAGCACTTACTGCCTTAAAAAGGTCATTTAACTCCTCATTAAACTATCAAGACCCATAACTCCAAAGTTTAAAATTTAAACACAAGTAGATTTCAGATGTTGCCAAATGTATTTATCACTGTAATGGGTTTATTAACAGTTTCTGCCTAACACATTCAGCGTTGGTTGAATGGGATATTACTCACTCAAACGTTCCACAGCACAAAATATGTAGATTGTATGCAAAATGATTCAATAAAAACTGGCATCATGTAAATTTCTGTGTTGAAGATGCTCATATCCATTTTAATTAACAATTTGACATCCAAGCTCTCCAATCAAGGACGTTTTAGTCATTTTTCTGACTTCTCGAGGGTTGAAAGCGCTGGGAGATATCGGGAAAGGGGGGGTGGGTTATCAGCGAATGCTTGAACGCATCCAAAACAGACCGGCACTCAATTTACAAAGCCCCGGCGCTGGTGTCAACGTGGCTCCCGCAGCTCGGAGAGGTGTTCCATCTTTGGCTGCCATCTTTGTTGTGTTTTATCAGATTTCAATCTCAAAGCACACGACTGGGAGTCCAAACAGGGATTTACAGCAAATGTGTTACTGTTGGCATCGACTGTACCGTCTGTGTGTGTGAGAGTGTGTGTGGCTATAAGCCGCATTTTTTGCATGCGGCGCCTCATGTGTCCCTGAGGAAAATCGTCTCGCATTACATTTAAAACATGGATTGAAACTGCTCCCAGGAGGATTATGTTTTATATTCAGATAGATTTACATAAAGTAATTTAAGAATATACAGTGGGGTTCAAAGTCTGGGTCCTCACTGAAAATCTGTGAATTATTATCTATTTTAAACAGAGAAATTCAGCTTTGGACTTGCAAAACCGATAAAAGTTATATGAAATGAATAAGAAATAATAGCAGCACTGAAAAATAGGTTTTCATTTGTTAACACTACTTAACTACATTAGTTAACATTAACTAACAATAAAAAAATACTCAAAAATACTAAAGCATTTATTAATCTTAATTTCAAGATACACTTTTAAAATCAAAAGCTGTAGCTGTTAATATTAATGGACCCAAGTTCTGCTGTCATTAAAGCAAAGACAGATACCAAATACTAAAAAATACTAACATTTCACTCATGTTAGTAATGTTTTAACATTAAATGGTAACATTAAATGTATAGGGTTGGGTTTTGACACAAATTTCATGATTAAATTCTATTCTGATTCACAAGCTTGCAATTCAGTTCGATTTCTGATTCAAATGGATTATTTCGATATTGATTATTTTGGATATACATCAAGTAGAGTACATTACAAATTTTCTCAAGATGTCTTAACTAATGCTGCAAAATATACATGAGAGTCAGTTGGTACTACATTACTCTAATATTAAAGGTTAAAATGAACTGATTTGTATGCAAACGCTTAAGTTACACTCAAAGCAATAAGCCCCAAGAAGCTGTGGTTTACAGTGAATTTATAACAACTAAGGGGCGTTGTCAGGCACAACGCAGAATGTAAAGCCCTCTTAGCTGTTATAAATTCACTGTAAACCACGGCTTCACAGGGATTATTGCTTTTATAAAATGGTATTTCATATACATATAAAGGTGTCACAAAATAAAACAGACCAAACAAAAAGTGTAATGATATTAATAAAAACAGTATTCTTCCGCCAAACAATGTAGTTCCTGAGAAACGGTTGTGGTTGCGGAGCAACACACAGATGTAAACAAAGGTGTATGTTTGTAGAGCAATTTACAACAGCTTCGAACGCGGCTTAACCAATCAAAATCGCAGGTGATAATGAACGCGATATTGCGCGGCTTGTCAGTGAATTTCGGCTCTTTGTAGTGAGTGCCGCTCCATAATGAATGCGTCTGACTGCACGTGATGGAAATTTACGACTAATCACGGAACCGGCATTACTGAAGAGATGCGCATCATAATTGCATGCGATTATTTGCACAGCCCTAGGTTAGACTAATCAATTCTTGGGATTTAAGAATTAATATCACTGCATAAAAATGAGAACTGATTAAAAAATAAATAAATAATGACCTAGCCCTATTAAATGTTAGAAACTATACTTGAAACTTGACTTTTGCCTCAGTAAATTCCTAATTACTAATTATTACTAGTAGGGCTGCTCCCTAATAGTCAACTAACCCTTAGTCGACGAGAAGAGGCTTGGTTGACCAAAATTTTATTAGTCTCTTAGCCACAGAAAAAAAAAACAAAGGAATGTGGCAAAGTCACGCAGTCCGTGACGGACAGATAATTAAAATGTGGTCTATGTGGTAATATCGTACATTGGGCTGGACATCCATATGCTCACCTACCATTCATCCACCTCAAACATGGCTTATTTTTACATGTCAATAGGAGCTGCTCTAATCTAATGTTAACCTAAAAAAATGTGCGCTAGTGAAGTGTCTGTGTGGAGTGTGGAAGCTGAAAAGTAGAGTGCTCACTGCATGACAGACGGAAATGTCGGTGCGGTCACTTGCTCTTAAAATACTCCGTAATATTTGGTCATACAGATAAGAGTAATACATCTTTCGAATGTGTAAAGACTACGTTTACTTACATTACTTACGTTTATTTGTGTGCACTCACAATAACAACGAAACGTTGTGCTTTTGTAAAATAATTAAAGCATCGGTCACTGTGAACTTGAGCACGAAACTTTGAAAGTCTGTGTATACTTGCCTTACAAACGTAAAAAAAAAAGTATCTACAGAGAGTGAAATGTCTACTTTTAAATGAACCAATTCAACTTGAAAACAAATATTCTCAGATTATGTAATCCGTATGAAACATGCATAAAGTCAGTGTTGCAGACTTCATCTCTTAAGACGAAAACAAAGAAAGCACTAGTTTATCAATAAATTATTAAAACATTAATGCAGCCTCCTCACCGTTTTTCCCAGACACATTCATAATTATCATATCTACCGGTGCGTTGCGGCAAGTTTGTTTTGCATGCGCTTGAGTGCTAATTAGGCTATGTAGGCAATTAAAGCCTCATTATTATGATTTATATGGTTTATTAATAAACATGTGACTGATAGTCGACTAATGCTTAAAATGAACGACTACTAGTCGACCAGCAAAATCATTAGTCGAGGGCAGCCCTAATTAATAGTTAGTACGTTAACTACTTAAGTTTAGGTTTTGGTTAGGATTAAGCAATGTAAAATATGGTCATACTAAAAGCATTAATATGTGCTTTATAAGTTTTAATAAAGAGCCAATATGCTAGTAATATGCATGCTAGCTAATAGTGAGAATCGGTTCCCAAACTAAAATGTGGACTTTTAAATTTCACAGTATTTTAATATTATATTTTAGGAATTTTAAATCACTTACCTATCAGAGAAGGAACTTTTTTAATGTTACCTGGTATTTGTCATTTTAATGAATGCATTGTCATAAATAAATGTCTTATTCCGTTTTTAAGGAATTACTCCTTTAGATTTGTCATGTTTGTTGTTTTATGATAATATCTGGCCAGATATGATAATAAAACATCAAAACGAAAACAAAAATATTAGGGATGTCAACCGATTAATCGGGATTAAATCGCATACAAAATAAAAGTTGAGTTTGCCTAATATATGTGTGTACCTTGCGTAATTATTATGTTTATATAAATACACACAAATCAATGTATATATTAGGAGAAATGTTATTTATGTACAAAATATTTTTATTTATATTCAAACCTAAAATAAATAAATATTCATGTATACATTTAAGAAATATTTACAAGTATGTGTTTGTATTTATATAGACACATTAAACATTCATATATTAGGCAAACTCAAACTTTTATTTTGTACGCGATTAATCGTTTGACAGCCCTAAATATATATATATATATATAATTTTGAGTAAGGTTTCACTGGCAACCAATTTTACAATCTACAGATAAAACACAGATTATCCAATGACAGTAACACAACGTCAAGACATTTCATTTGCTATTCTACAACCTGTGAAACATACTATTTCTGGTTTTATGAAATCTTGGTATTAATTTGGTATTACCAGCTAAACTAATTTAATGAATTGTAGGTTGTATATTTTTTAATTTAGTGTAATTTCATATAGCATTTGAGGATAAGAGGAACCTGTCTATGCTGGCATTTGCACAGACAACAACGACAACAAAACATGAGAAGCATTTTCTCCATTTTTAGTTAATAAATCTAAATTTTTTGCTCTTCTAACAATGCACGATTATTTATTTGGTTGCCCTTTATTATTTGGATTTAGTTTGCTTTATACCTGCAGTCTGTGACCTTACGAGAACAGGCTCGTGATTGGCTACGTGTCTGTAGTTGAGAACCTCTGATTGATGTCATACATACAATATACCGACATAAAACCAGCCCTGTAGTTAAATGGAGAAAGACTGAAGCAAAAATGGAGAGAGAAGCAGACAAGATGTATCTGTGAGAGACTGTGAGTGTGAGATATGCAATTATGTCTGCAACAACACGGCCCTAATGCTTTGTGTGTTTGCATGTCTGTCTCTCCTCAGGAAGAGTGGTGTGAAAAAGTTCACACCTACTTGATGATTGCCTCATGTGAGCGGTAGTTTTCGCACAGCAGGATCCTGCAGGGGTATTCGGATGGGTAATGTTCGTACAGCCGGTCCAGCAGAGACACGTGCAGATTTCTCTCCCTCGCAAACTCACTGTACACAAACGGACTGAGCTGGAAGACAGGAAAGCTCAGAGTTACATAAGACACGCAAAAACCAAAACGGCCTTTGGGTTCATGAACCTCAAACCAGCCTTGATTTTCAATTTTGGATTTACTAGTTCCTGAACTGAAGTCGTTGACGGATGTATTTAGCTTTTCTGTGTGATCTTGATGTATAAGAACAGAAATCTTACATTTCAAATCAGTGTTATTTTAGCATTACTTATATACTACTAAATGATTTATTAAGGCTTTGACTTTTGTTTTTATATTTTCATTTTTCATTTGATGTTTTAGTAAAATTAAATGCTTTTTTATTTAAATAATTTTACATAGCTTGAATTAATTACTTTAGTTTACATTTTAATATTAGTTTAAGTCTGAGTATTTTTGTGTTTTATTTATTTTTTTTAAATATTTTTATAAGGAATTAACTGCAATAATTTTCTGCACTTTTTCCTTTTGTGTTAGTTTTTAAAAATATTATATAGCTTGAATTAATTTTTAGTTTATTTTTCATTTTAATTTAAATTCAATTTTAATTAAACAGTTTGACTTTTTATATATGCTTTTGTCTATTCGTTTTAGATTTTTTATATTTCTATATAGCTTTAACTTTAATTTCAGTTTTAGTACTTAAACTCATTTAGTTCAGTCATTTTTATATTAGTTTCATTTTAATTTGTATTTAATTAAATGTTGATTTAAAGTTTTAGTAATTTTGTTATATCCTTTTGTCATTTTTTATTTTAAAATTTATACACCGCTTTTAATTCTAGTTTACATTATAATTTTAGTTTAATTTAATTTTTAGTTTTTATGATTTTGTCCATTTTATTAGGTTTTTATATTTCTAAGGTTTGAATTATTTCAGTTTACATTATAATTTTAGCTTCAGTAATTTTACGTGCTTTTGTCCTTTTTTAATTCGTTTTTTAAGATGTTTTTATATAGCTTGAATTAATATTAATTTTAATTTCCATTTAATTTTATTTTAATTTAGTTTGAAGTTTTAGTAATTTTGTTATATGCTTTTGTTTTTTAGTTTTAGTTTTATATTTCTACATAGTTTAATATAGTATAATTTTTATTTCATTTGTAGTACTTAAACTCATTTAGTTGACTCATTTTTATTTCAGTTTTCAGTTTAATTTTTATTACATTTTTATTTTACTTTAGTTTAAGTAAGTTTAAGTAACTGTTATATGCTTTTGTCTTTGTTAATAGTTATTGTAATATTTCTACATATCTTGAATTAATTATTTTAGTTTATGTTTTAGTATTTTTATGTTTTTATCCATTTTATTAGTTTTTAAAATATTTCTATAAAATTAGAATTATTTTACAATTTAATATTAGTTTTAAAATAAATTTGTTATGTGCTTTTGTACTTTATTTATTTTTAAAGTAGGTTGAACTATTTTAATTTAAATCATTAAAATTTAATTTTTATATAAAACCTAGATTGCAGTTTTAGTAATTTTACTAGATGCCTTTGTCTTTTATTAGTTTTAGTTTTTTTCATAATTATATATAGCTTTTTATCTTAAACTCATTTAGTTTATTAACTTCTTTTCAGTTTTCATTTTAATTTTTATTTCATTTAATTATGTTATGTGTGAATATGTTTGTGTCTTTTTTTATTATTTTTACTTTTTAGCTTTAATTTTAATTTCAGTTTTTGTTCTCTAAATATCAGCCCTGACCACTGGAAACCCATACTGGTCAATAACAACTAAAGAAACTACTAGACTGTCTACACCTAACTAATAGATTTGAGGCCCTACTCCACATGAGTAGGCACAGGTGGGGTGTGGGATGAATTATTAATGCAGCAGGAAGTGATGGTGGGTGATGAGGTTTCTATCTAAAGGGCATTTAATTAGAGGCCCATTGGTTCCACTCGGGCTGAGGCGCTTCTTCATGGGCACCGGCCGCACCGAAGTTAGAAACTGACGTGACATTGTCTGCAGAGTGAGGGCAGCGAGGAAAGACAGGATGTGACAGCGCAGAGAGCCTGTTGCCCTGATCAAGCATCTCTGGGCTGAGCCCAGTCCACAGTCATCAGTGAGGGGTCGAGTTCTGATCCAGCCATAATTAGCAGAAATATCTGAATCTAGATCTAAGTTTGTGTAGTTAATTTGCATCAAGTGTTTTTATTTTTTTATTTTTTAGGATTCCACTGAAGTGGTTAAATTAAAATTTCACTAATCAAAAAGCATGTCAAGTTACTTGAACCCATTAAATTTATACAATTTAACATCAATTTATTACAATTTTAACAAAAATAACATTTTTAGGGCCCTACAATAAATGTATTTTAATTTTCCTAAACTCAGTTTTTCCATTTTCATATTTCTGGATTCTGCTGCAATGGTTAACTTAGATTTTTAATGATCAAAAAGCATTTCTAATTATTTGTAATCATGAAACATACAATTTATTTTTTATTTATTTATTTGTTTGTTTATTTACTCTTCCATAAAATAAAAAATAAATTTGCAGGCCTCTATGAAATTATATTATATTTTAATTTAATTTAATTTAATTTAATTTAATTTATCATCACATTTGTAGTAATCAAAAAGCACATTTTATTAATTGAAACCATGAAACGTCTTTATTAATAAACAATTTAAAACATTTGAATAATTTATTAAGTGTTTTTTCCCCCATTCATTAAAAAAAAATAATAATAAAAATAAAAAAAAATAAAATAAAACATTTTTTTTTTTTCAGGGCCCTATGAAATCCTTTTTCTCCCCCAAATTTTGTTTTCATTTCTACTTTAACAGTTAAATTACATTATTTTTAGTAATCAAAAAGCATGTCTAATTAATTGACACCATGAAACTTGTTTAATAATAAACAATTTGAAACACTTTAATAATTTAAATAATAAATAATTTCAGGGCCGTATAAAAAACATCTTTTAAATTCTATTTTAATGGTTAAAATGATATTTTTAATCAAAATAACATTTCAATAATGAAACATAGCTTAATGACCGCTAGTTTAACAAAAATGAAAATTAAGGTCCTATGAAACCAGTTTTATTGAATAGAAAGTTGTTTGAAAGTACTGAAGCAAATAGGATCAATTTTGTCTTCATGTTGACAAAACAAATTCTCTGGTTTCCTGTTATTAAATCTCATAAAGACCTGAATGGCGTTTTGCAACGTTGCCATTCTCAGTGCTGATGTGGTCACTCAGATACCTGCATGTGGTCTCCAGCCAGTACGACTCGGGTGCTCTTAGTAGCCAAAGCCAATGGCATGATGGTCTCGCACTCCATAGCTTGGGCTGCCTCGTCCAACAGGATGTGTGTGAAGATCCCTTTGGAAACACACACACAGGAATGAAATATTCATTACATGGAGCTTCACAGGAGAAGGCATCAATAATAGATAACACACACACACACACAGCAGCCATTAACACATTAGATGCCACAGAAGAGGCTCTGCATGCATCATCTCATGGGAACAGGTGTACAGTTTGTAGTGCAGGTGTGTGATTGACAGATAACTCACAGATGTGTCATCCAACACAGATCATGTACTTAAAAGGCACCTATAATGCCCCTTTTTACGAGATCTAGTATAAGTCTCAGGATGTCCACATAATGCATCTGTGAAGTTTCAGCTCAAAAAACCCCACAGATCATTAATTACATAATTTTGAAAATGCCTATTTTGAGTGAAAGCAGAAACGTGGTGTTTTCATGCATGTCTCTTTAAATGCAAATGAGCTGCTGCTGTGCTTTTACGGCTCGTACCTCAGATACTCTCAAAAAACATCAGTTTGGTTTTGATTATCACGTCTATTGCACTGAAATCATGCGTTTTAAATCGCATTTAAACTTCTGATATATGGTTTTCTGAGTTCACACATTCAAAGCACACGCACACAGAAAGCGGCTGTCTAACCTAAGTTCTCTTTCATGTCTCCGGTTTCTCTCACAATCCAAAGATATGCAGTAGGTGAACTGGATCTAAATTGGCCGTAGTGAGTGAGTGTGTGTGTGTGTGTGATTGAGTGAGTGAGTGTGTCCCAGCACTGGGGTTGCACGAGTTTCACTCTCAAGGCTGGGTTGCAGCAGGAAGGGCATCCGGCGTAAAACATGTGCCAGATGGGCTTTGTGGATCACACCGCTGTGGCAACCCCTGATAAAGGGAGCAAGCTGAAGGAGAGACAGAGATTCTACACTATCATTTAGAAGTTTGGAGTTTAAAAGTGCTTTTAATGTTTTTCAAAAGAAGTCTTGTGACGTCCAAGATTGTATTTAACCAAACATTGTGAAATGTTATTGAAATTTAAAATAACTCTTTTCTATTTAAAAATATTTTAAATGTAATTTAATCCTGTGATATTAAAGCTGAATTTTCAGCATCATTACTCCAGTCTTCAGTGTCACATGATCCTCCAGAAATCATTCTGATAAGCTGATTTGATGCTCAAGAAACATTGTCAAATTAATTGAAATCATGAAACTTTCAGAATTTAATGACCATCAGTTTAACAAAAATAAAAATGGAGGCCCTATGAAATTAGTTTTATTAAATATATATTTTGAAATTCAAAGAGGTCTTGTGATCACCAAAAATTGTGAATTATATTGCAAAATAAAACAACTGTTTTCCATTTAAAAACACCAGTGTTGAAAACAGTTGTGCTGCTTAATATTTTTGTGAAAACCATTTAATTGAATCATTTTTTTTTCAGGATTCTCCAATATAAAACTCACAGAAACAGAATTAATTTGAAATGAAAAGCTTTTGTAATATTATAAAAAAAAAATATTCTTTTTTTTTTTTAAACAAATAAATTACTGACCCCAAACTCTTTTGGTTTAGACCATCTACAAATGTGACCCTGGACCACAGAACCAGTCATATGGGTCAGTTTAAAACTGAGATTAATAAGCTTTTCATTGATGTATGGTTTGTCATGACAGGACAATATTTGTCCGAGATACAACTATTTGAAAAACTGAAATCTGAGTGTTTTCTCAAAATATTGAGAAAATTGACTTTAAAGTTGTCCACATGAAGTTCTTAGCAATGCAAATTACTAATCAAAAATGTACAAAATACATTTAATGGAACATGATCTTTCCTTAATATCCTAATGATCCTGACATTTTGATATCCATACAACGTATTTTTGGCTATTGCTACAAATATACCCGTGCTACTTATGACTGGTTTTGCGGTCCAGGGTCAAATTTTTAAATAAAATGTTAAGGTTATGCATTTGAAGAAAAAAAAAAAAAAAAAAAAAAAAAAAAAAAAAAGCAGCGATTGATTTATAGTTGATATAGCTACTTTATAGCTTTATAGCTACTTTCAGCTTTCAGTGAACTCCCATTATACAAATAACTCTATTGTTCTTTAATTCTAACAATGATATTTTTGTTAAAAACTAAGATTAAAAATCATTTATTTATAATCTCTGCAAAGGAACGACCTGATGTCATTTCTAAACAAAAGGAAATATCAATATCGGTACAAAAATCTCTGCATGGCATTATCCATTCCTTACAATGGTTAAATAAATATATATTTTTATAGGTAAATATGCTGTTGCTTACTATATTTTGGTGATTAAATAGTTTCTTGAGTTCATTTAGTCATAAACAATGTAGAAAACACGCCTTTGTTATTTTTAACTCGATTTTTGTAGTGTGATCTGTGTTCTTGTACAAGACATTTTGAATCTAATTGGCCCCAATGGCTGTTTGGCTGAACGAATGACGATTCTCCTCTGAAATCAAGCATCCTATTAAGCCAGATATATATCAATAGGCCTATTATTTGGACTACAAGATATACGAACCCAAAATGTTTGTGTCACTGGAGGGAATAAACTTTCACCCCTCAAAACACATTAGTGCAATGCCAGAAATCAGCAGTAATGACTTTAAATGAACAGATATGGAAAGTGGGAAGACAAACGAAAAAAAGAAAAGACGACATCGCTGGGTGTTAATGATGCTGAGTGTGTTAGACAGGCGAGCCGGGTCTCTTAGCAACAGATGATCCTGTGCGCAGACACATAGGAGGAAATTAGCCTCTCCTAATAAACTGTTGCGGACCCCGCTGCATCGCTCCTGCAGGAGGGGTTTAATGCGGCCACATCCAGCTGTGCCGCGCTTCTGCGGTGTCTTTCTGTTTTAATCAGATGTGTGCAGATATGAAAACTAGCTGCAAGCGATGTCTTTAGCATGCCGAGAGTATGAGGGATGAAAGCGAGGAATGGTGCGGTGTGTGTGTGTGTTTGCTCACCTGGCTCCAGGTCAAGCTGGCAGAGGTACTGGGACGTGCTGAGCGTGACCACGACCACACGGTGGCGCTCTACGTCTTGTCGCGTGGGCATCTGGAAGGTAAAGTATGCGCCGGAGATCAGGCAGTACTGCTGCACCACCGGGTGGACCGTCTTCACCCAGCGGTTCCTGAAATAAACCCTGAGCAAACACAGAAACACAACGAACGTTAATGGCATAGTTCACCAGAAAACTTTCCACTCGTCTTTGAAACAAACTATTATACTTTTCTGTCCATCCACTGAAAGTACACTCAACCACAACTTTGCTGCATCAAAATGTTCATCAAGTTATGAAACTAAACATTTTTATTAGAAGAACATGAACTGCGCACAATATAACAGGGGTTTTGATAGGATTTCATATCATGTTTTCTGTACAAGCTCAGTTTTAAGATACCAAAAGAGAGACAACAGAGGAACAGACTCGTGTGGGTGGTGTGCCAATGTGACCTTGAGAAAAACACACAATTTTAAAATATTCTGGATGACTAACACCATCAAAATTGCATAACAATTTTCCTTCCATATAGGTCCAGTTTTCAGATCTTACCAATGCTACGTAACTTGTCAAATCAACATTTAGAAATGATCACTTTACCGTATTCTTCTTTACTAGTATTTTTAGGTTAGGAATGTCAAACGTACCGGTACTTCAGTGTCAATTCATTACTTAAAATAAATAAATAAATAAATAAAAATCATTAAAATAAATAGTCATGAATGCCGTCTTTTTTAAATCATTATTTATACACATGCAACAACAGCACAACATTTAATAGTCTGAATTAGTTCATTAGTAATTTTGTTGTTTGCTTTAGTCTTTCATTTGCTTTTATTTTATCAAATATTTCTATTCAGCTTTCATTTATTTTTATTTCAGCTTTAGCATTAGTCATTTTAGCCTTTGAATTTAAACTTATTTTTCAGTTATTTGCCATAACTATCATCTAATATTTATTTCATTTCATCTTTATTTCAAATAATTAAAAATATATTAATAGTTCTGGTTTTAATTCTAGGTAGCAATAACAACACTGGCCTTTCATAGTATTACACAGTACTGTGCCTGAAATATTGATGTGTGGCTATTAAGAATATGGCATGCATCTCCAGAGAGTGTAAGAGGTGCTTTCAGCTATTTAAATTAATATTTATTAAGATCAAAGTCAATATACAATGCTGATCAAAAGATGAAAACGTTTTTTTTTTTTTTAATGTTTTCAAAGAAGTTTCTTATGCTCATCAAGGCTGCATTTATTTAAAAAAAATACAGAAAAAAAATGTAAAATTGTGAAATATGATTGCAATTTAAAATAAGTTACCTATTTTAATATATTTTAAAATATAATTTATTTTTGTGATAAAAGCTGAATTTTTAGCATCATTACTCCAGTCTTCGGTGTCGCATGATCCTTCAGAAATCATTCTAATATGCTGATTTATTATCAGCGATGGAAACAGTTGTGCTGCCAAATATTCTGGAACCTGTGATTCTTTTTTCAGGATTCTTTGATGAATAAAAAGTAAAAAAAAAAAAAAAAACACCATTTATTTAAAATAGAATTTTTTCTAATAATATAAGTCTTTACTATCACTTTTTGATATATTTAAAAGAATTTCAGGATTCTTTGATGAATAAAAAGTTAAAAAACAGTTTATTTAAAATAGAAGTCTTTGCTATCATTTTTTGATCAATTTAAAACATTCTTTCTGAATAAAAGTATTAATTTCTTAAAAAAAAGAAAAAAAAAAAAGGAAAAGAAAGAAAGACAGAGAAAAAAAGACCCTAACCCTTAAGATATAACGGTAGTGTATATAACTACAAAAGATTTTTATTTTAAATAAATACTTTTTTCTTTTTTTTTTTTTTTAAATCAAAGAATCCAAAAAAAAGTTTTACAAGTTCCAAAAAAATATTTGGTAGTACATCTTTTTTAACATTGATAAGAAATAATCATTATTTTCATGATTGCTGAAGGATCATGTGACACTGAAGACTGCAGTAATGATGCTGAAAATTCAGCTTTAAATCACAGGAATAAATTAGATTTTAAAATATATTCAAATAGAAAACTGTTATTTTAAATTCTAATATTATTTCACAATACAACATTTTTTTTCAGTATTTTTGATCAAATAAATACAGCCTTGATGAGAAGAAGAGACTTCTTTAGAAAAATCTTACTGATCCCAAACTTTTGAACGGCACTGTATATATTGTGGTTATACTAAAAGTCAGTATCACATCATACACTGCTCTAGACGTAGTAAATGTTACCTGAGAGGTCGTGCGTGTGGATTGCCTGCCTCCACGTATGGATGAAGGTAATCTTTGATGTACAAATCTGCTGCACTGTTTGAATGTGTACAGATCAGAACCCTGAAACAAAGAAAACAACCATCATTAGACTCTTCAAACCAAAGCTGCTTAAATCAGGACCAAAACCAACAAAACATCTTAAAGTTCAATTCCTCTTCTCTTCAAGACTATTCCTCATGATTAGCAAGGAATGCTTTGGGATCAATACAAGTTAAGCTCTATTGACAACACATCTGCGCAATGCTGTTTTCACCACAGGAAATTTCGATTCGTCACTCAAAACGCACACAAACAAACGTGTTTTACACTTGCAATGGAAGTCTATGGAGCAACACATTCTGAAGGGTTTAAAGGAATAGTTCATCCAAAAATTTAAATTCTGTCATTAATTACTCGTGCAATTTGAGAGCTTTGTGACCCTGCATAGACAGCAATGCAACTGACACATTCAAGGCCCAGAAAAGTAGTAAGAATATTGTTAAAGTAGTCCATGTGACATCAATAAATAAATTTGTGTGCAATAAATAAATAAAAATAACAACTGTGTTGTCAATGTTCTAGATATCTTTCTGGGTGTCAGTTGTGTTGCTGTCTATGCAGGGTCAGAAAGCTCTCGGATTTAATAAAAAATATCTTAATTTGAGCTCCAAAGATGAACAAAGGTCTTACAGGTTTGGAACGGCATGAGGGCGAGTAATTAATGACAGAATTTTCATTTTTGGGTGAACTATCCCTTTAAGAAAAAAAAATGACCAAACAAGGTCAGTAAACAATTCTTTCACACTAGTTTACATGTTAACAAGTATAACGTTTACTTCTTGTGGATCAATTTTTGCAAAAGTGTATTCTAATATTTATCATGGAGCTATGTCTTGCCACATAGACTTCCACTCTAAGTGCATTACTATAAATTAATGTTAATGTTGTCAGCATTTTTTAAAATTTGGTCTTAGCCCTCTATTAAATGTTTTTAGTTTTTAATCATATTTAATATAATTATCCAATCTTTTTTTTTTTTCCTGAGGATTTTAGTCTAGTTTTAATCAATGAAAGCAGTCATATTTTAGTCATTCTGCACAGTTGTTAAACTATTTATAACAATGGTTTTACTAAAAATGATAGAATTTTGATTTCTGATTTCAACTGTTGCCATTTAAAAAATTACTGCACTTTCACCAAGAGGTCAACTCAAACACATAGTTTATTTGACCTCATCTACTTTCCTCATTTATTATATTATCATAAATGAACACACTCTACATTATAAAAACTGCTAAAAGGCAAAAGCTTGTCAAAAACAAAATCTTTGACATTTCTAATATTAATTTCATTGATTTAAAATTATACTTATGTTTATAAATTCCACAAGTACTTTTTTCCAGCAACCACAAACGCAAACAATAGTCAAGATCCATGTTTGGATTTATTAATTCATCATAATTGTTTTTCAAAATGAGTGGAAATGATTTTCTGTGGTATATTTCTTTAAAAGAGAAGTCCACTTCCAGAACACCCCCTTGTCATCCAAGATGTTCATGTCTTTCTGTCTTCAGTCGTCAAGAAATTATGTTTTTTGAGGAAAACATTTCAGGATTTTTCTCCATATAATGGAATTTATTGGTGCCCCGAATTTGAACTTTCAAAATGTAGCTTAAATGCAGCTCCAAAAGGCTCTAAACGATCCCAGCTGAGGAAGAAGGGTCTTATCTAGTGAAACAATCTGTAATTTTTTCCAAAAAATAAAAATTTGTGCACTTTTTAAGCACAAAAGCTTGTGTAGCACAGGCTCTAGGATGCGCGTCCATGATGCTACGAATTAGTGATGGGTCGTTCTTGAACGATTCTTTAATGAATCATAACAAGTCGTCTCGGGGAGTGATTCGTTCAGTCGTGCATGCACAACATCTTATAGTTTCTGTACTGGAAATAGTTCACCAGTTTCGAGTCTTCGGGTTTTTTGAGTCGTTCGTTCACCTTATGGGGCTGTCACGTGATGAACGAACGACTCAAACCCGAAAACTTGTCAGATAAAAGGTGAGGTGAGCTAATCATAGACTAAAGACCCAGGTAAACAATTAATTTATCCTTTCTGTTTCTTATAGCATTATAGTTTTCTTTTGTTTGGAGTGTGATCAACGTTTGCGTAAGCTGTAGATGTGTTAGGGAAGTAACACGTAACATTTTAATAATATTTTGCTAAAATGAACGAAATGACTCGAAAAAAGATTTGTTCATTTTGTTGAACGAGACTCAAAGGTCTGAGTCAGTAAAATGATCCAAACTTCCCATCACTCCATCTTATTTTCTCCTACAACCTCAGAATCGCCGACATTGTTGCACCTTTTTGTTTGTAAACAGCGTTTGACTTACTTGCACTTTCTTAGTCTTTGCGCATTCGCTTTATAAAAACACTGGGTCTGTAGTTCAATTCAATAGTACATAGCGCTGTGAACGTGCATCCCAGAGCCTGTGCTACACAAGCTTTTGTGTTAAAAAAGTATAAAAAAATAAATAAATAAAACTTCTGAAAAAAAAAAAAAAAAAATGACAGATCGTTTTGCTAGATAAGTCCCTTCTTCCTCGGCTGGAATCATTTAGAGCCCTTTGAAGCCGCATTTAAACTGCATTTTGGAAGTTTAAAATTGTCCATGGGCACTAATGTAATAGTCCATTATATGAGAAAAATCCTGAAATGTTTTTTAAAGAACCATAATTTCTTCAAGACTAAAGACAGAAAGACATGAACATCTTAGATGAGGGGGGTGAGTAAATTATTTGCGAATTGTCGTTCTGGAAGTGGACTTCTCCTTTAAGGCTGACCCTGCAAAACGCGTTTTCCTGCTTACCGTGTCTCAGGCTGCTTGAGGATGTGTTTGACAGCCTGGGCCAGCGTGAAGGTCTTGCCTGTGCCGTAGGGTCCGATGATAAGCACCGGTGGGAGGTTGATGGAGAGGGGGGTGGTGATGGCCAGAATGGCCTCCTTCTGCTTGGCATTCAGACGGGGATCCAGCTGCTCATCCCACTGCCTGTGGCACCGAGGAAGAACAACTTACACACTGGCTACAAACGTGTCCTGCCAACACAGCTGCCACTCTCACAGGAATAGAGACGTCTGTGAGTGAAGCAGCGCTGCTGGACAAGCAGATATTATTCATGTTCTCTGTCATTGCTTATTGAAGCTTTGTCGGACAAGGAACTACTGCAAGCAGATGGTGTGCTCCAGGTGTGTGTAAAACTCACTGGTTCGAGTCTTTGCGTGTGCTCGTACCTGTTGGGACTCCAGGGGATTGTGGGAGTGAGGCTGACATCTGGAAACAGGATACCATTATCGCGGATGCGATCCAGAGCATAGTGCATCTCACACAGAGGAAGTCTGTTCAGCTGAAACTGCAGCTCCACCTTGCATCCAAACACACACAAACACACCTGCTGTTCAAACAGACTCTGCCAAGTCTTTCTGTATTTATTTGCACACTTGTTTCTGGCAGCGCCTGCCGTGTGCTACAGACAACACATCTAACAGATGACTGAAAACGCCTTTTAAAGGAATGGTTGTCAATAGACAAAAACTGTATTATATAAGTACCCTCATGTCATTTCAAACCCATACGCTGCTGTCAATGTGACACAATAAGAGAAGTGTTGCAGAATATTCAGGCTGTTCTTTTCCATATAATGAAATCAAATGGGGACTGGGGTTTTCAAGCTCCAAAATAATCACAAATGCTATATTACAAGTACCCTGAAATCATACACTACCATTCAAAAAAATAGAATAAATAAATAAATACCTTTATTCAGCAAGGACCAACTAAACTGAGCAAAGTGGCAGTAAAACATATATAATGTAACAAAAATATTCCATTTTAAATAAATGCTGTTCTTTTGAACTTTCTATTCAACAAAGAATGTCAAAAAAGCAGCATAACTGTTTTCAACATTAATGCACTGCAAAAAATTATTTTAAATTATAATTATTGAATAATAACAATATTGAGTAATAAACAGTTTGACGTACTTTTGTCTTGTTTTCTAGTAAAAAAAAAAAAAAAAAAAAAAAAAAAAAAAAAATTCTTGAATCAAGATACACTACAAGCCAAAAGTTTTTGAACAGTAAGTCTTTAAATATTTTTTAAAGAAGTGTTTTCTGCTCACCAAACCGGCATTTTTTTAATCCAAAGTACAACAAAAACAGTGAAATTCTGAAATATTTTACTATTTAAGAAAACGGTTTTCTATTTTAATATATTTTAAAATGTAATTTATTCCAGTGATTAAAGCCATTTTTTCAGCATCATTACTCTAGTTTTCAGTGTCACATGATCCTTCAGAAGTCATAATAATATGATAATAATATGAATATGAATTTGTGGTTCAAGAAACATTTATTATTATTATTATTATTATTATCATCAATATTACCATTTTTCTCAGGATTTCATTTTGCAAGGATGCTTTAGATTGATCAAAAGTGATGTTAAAGACATTTTAATGTTACAAAAGATTTCTATTTCAGATAAATGCTGTTCTTTATTAAACAACCTAAAAAAAAAAAAAAAAAAAAAAAAAAAAAAAAAAAAAAAACCTTAATTCTACGCAGCTGTTTTCAACATAATAATAACAACAACAACAACAACAACAATAAATGTTTTTGAGCAGCAAATCACAATATTGCAATGATTTCTGAAGGATCATGTGACTGGAGTAATGATGCTAAAAATTCAGCTTTGAAATCACAGGAATAAATTACATTTTAAAATATATTCAAATAGAAAACAGTTATTTTAAATAGTAAAAATATTTCTAAATTTTACTGTTTTTGTTGTACTTTGGATCAAATAAATGCAGCCTTGGTGAGCAGGAGACACTTCTGAAAAATCTTACTGTTAAAAAAAAATGTTGACTGGTAGTGTACATTACTAGAGAAGCAAAATGATTTAAGATATTATGTCTTGATATCTAAAAATGTGTCAAATTTGTTATTTTTTGCTTTTGCTGCCAACTGGGTAAGAAAAACAATGTTAATTCAAAGGGAAAACAAGATTATTTTTTCTGCCCCATTCACAATTTTTTTCCCCTCAATTTAACTTACCAATCCCAAACTTTATTGGTGCATGTATAAAGTACAGACTGAAAACTAATGTACAGACTTAGCACAAAACTAATACTTCGGAGATACTGCTTTCCCAGATAAAAATAATTAATATAGGTTTAGAATGACCTGAGGGCAACTAAATGACATAATTCTCATTTTTAGATGAACTATCCTTTAAAAAAAAAAATAAATGGTGAATTATAGGACTTTATGATTCATTTACATACACAGCATTAGAATTATTATCCCACTGGTTTTTAATATTCTGGGACAATTTTACAATCATTTATGGAACCGTGTCAAATGATCATACATCGCCGCACAAAACCCAAGCCCACACAGGGATTCCACGAGACAAAAGGATTCAACACTATTTAAATACAGTGAGAGAGAGAGAGCGTGTATAACGCTGCAGGGCACAGTGATAAATAGGATCTGTTAGACGGAGTAAAGAGGGTAAATTAGGCCAAATCCTGCTCTTTGTAGGGCAGCCTGCTTGCTGACAGCGTCTTGCCTATGACAAAAGTCTCTAGGGTCTCTGCCATCATAACTCAATTTACGCCAGTAAATGGTGTACGCTGCTTAAACTAATTCCATTACATATCTCTGGCATGTCTCTCTATGACAAGATAACAGACTGTACACAACGAGAAGAAAACAGTCTTAAACTCTTCACTGTGTACAGGCATCAACCAATTAAAGCCTTTTACAACAAGTAACCAGAAGCGGTGTTGCTACACTGGGTTTCTCGCTTACTTATAGGAGATGGTAAAGCTGCTAAGGTGTTGTGGCTGGTTTCTAGGGTGTTGCTAGTCTAGGGTGTTATGGCTCATTCACAGGAGATGGTAAAGTTGTTAGGGTGTTGTGGCTGGTTTCTAGGGTGTTGCTACGCTAGGGTGTCCTGGCTCTCTTATCGGAGATGGTAAAGTTGCTAGGGTGTTCTGGCTGGTTTCTAGGATGTTGCTACACTAGGGTGTTCTGGCTCTCTTTTCAGAGATGGTAAAGTTGTGAGGTTGTTCTGGCTGGATTCTAGGGTGTGGCTAGGCTGGGTGTTCTGGCTGTTCTTTCTCATTTACAGAAGATGGTAAAGTTGTTAGGGTGTTCTGACTGGTTTCTAGGGTGTTGCTAGGCTGGGTGTTCTGGCTCACATATAGGAGACGGTAAAGAGGTTAGGGTGTTGTGGCTGGTTTCTAGGGTGTTGCTAGGCTAGGGTGTTCTGGCTTATTTATGGGAGATTGTAAAGTTGCCAGGGTTTTCTGGTTAGTTTCCAGGGCATTGGGGGCTAGGGTGTTCTGACTCATTTCTAGGAGACTGTAAATTAGCTAGGGTGTTCTGGCTGGTTTCTAGGGCACTGCCCCCGGTGGGTGTTCTGGATCATTTATAGGAGATGGTAAACGTTGCTAAGGTGTTCTGGCTGGCTGGTTGGGTGGGTGTTGCTAGAGGTAGCAAGGGTGTTATAACTGTTTTTAGGGCGTTGCTAGGACTAACGTGTTCGATTAGGGTGTTGCTAGGCTAAGGTACTGCCTGGTTTAGATTGACTGGAGATTCAGATATATTATAGGATGTTATGGCTGATATTTAGGGTACTGATAGGTTTGGGCGTGAACTACCAAATTTTTTATAAAACAACATAATTAGCATACCGGAGGTCTTTTTGAGTGCTGTCATAAAATACCTGTAGCTCCTGATCCGCCACCAGCCCCAGCTCCTCACAGCAGTCCTTACAGATCCGCAGAAAGATGTAGTCTTTTGTCTTTTCCTCAATCAGGGCCTCGTACACACGCTCCTTGGCTCCACCTGGCTGGCTTTGACCCGTCCGTTCCTTAAAGACAGGCAGCAGCAGCACAGAGTTGACCTTTGTCATGACCAGCCGCCCAGCCAGCGTATCTTCAGAAAGCGTCTCAGTCAACTTGAAGCGTGCAAACAGCTGTCCGTTCTGAGCATACTTGGCACCACCAGAAATGCCAGTCAACATAAAGCTTGTCACCAGCTGCAGGTTAACCTTGATGTTGAACCTGAGGGAAAAAACAGCATGTTTGAGAAAACATAATACAGCAATGTTGGTTGCATAAATCTCAGTGTACCAACTTCTGATCTTTAGTTTACAACTAAAAGGAAGAATAATATATCAATAATCAATCACAGTGTTTAACAATAAATGTTAAATGTTAAACCTCCATTGTCTTCAAATATATGAACAAAAGGAATAATTTTACATCCATCTACATGACAAGTCCCTTTTTTTCAAAAGACCACCAGTGACATCTAGTGGTAACAAATAGGAAACACCATTAAAGACCATTTGAATATTTTATAATTTTGGCTTAATAAAGAAACATTATGCAATTTGATTCATTTTGACTCAAGTCTCATGCCAAAGTCCAATCTGCAATTTTCAGGTATCAGGGTGCTCAACATTCACAGGTTTTTTGCATCAGATCTTTCTTTACTGAATGTTTAAGCAGCATGTAAGTTATGCTTTAGCAGAAAAGTCCCATAAAATATTTGGTACTTTTGGATTCACGTAAAACCTCGAAGACAACAGACTTTCACTGAGACCGCTGTGCTATTATTAGTCAGTTGGAATACTGTCACATACTGCTCTATTACTGTGCTTTTATGAACGCTACAATTGCCCACCCCTTCATTTCACATTATGAAAGTGAAATATGACTGGTCGCTTTACATATTGGTCAGAGAGCCATTTGATAGTGATCCTGTGAAACTACTCACTTGCTGACTTCTTTGTACTGAGCAATCTCCTCGATATAGAGCAGGTCGTGCAGACGGGGCTGGTAATTGTCTCTGGTGAGGGTTTTGTCCAGCACAGACTGGGTGAAGAGCTGGTCGGCAGAGAGGGGGATCTGATAGCGGGTCAGTAGACTGCGCTCTAGATCCATGTTTTCATTTGGGACAAACTCCACGATGGTTTTACAGGACGAGTCCCAGCGCTTAGCCGTCATCAAGAGCTGCTGTCGCGCCTGCATCAAGTGCTCCAGATCTGTGGGATTATGGGTAGTGGATAATGATTCAAAAGTTTGCCTAACATTAAATTGACAGTATACTGATATATATGCAGTAAGGATCTCTAGGATTACGCATTTCATAAAAAGTATAGGAGATACTTAGCAGAAAACACAGAAATAAAGCATAAGGCTAACCTATGGTATCAGAAGTCATGGAATAAATTGCTCGAGTTATTTATCATATTTTAATCAGAGAAACGAAAGAAGGCTGGACCAGTTTTGTGAGCTATAAATTCATAAATTCAAAGCTGAATTTTCAGCATCATTACTCCAGTCTTCAGTGTCACATGTTCCTTCATAAATCATTCTAATATGCTGATTTGCTGCTTAAGAAACATTTATTATTATTACCAATGTAAAAACAGTTATGCTGCTTATTACTATTAATATTTTTGTGAAAATGGTGCTACATTTTTTCAGATTCTTTGATTAATAGAAAGTTCAAAACAGTAGAACTTATCTGATTAATGTTGCTGTAACAATGTGAAAGTCTATAATTTTTAATTAATTGAATGGCTTCTTGCTTAAAGTACTAATAAAAAAAAAAAAAAAAAAAAAAAAAAAAAAAAAAAATCAATCCCCAAATGTTTAACTGCATAGCTACCGATAGGAACCGGTTGGTCTAAAAATATTTTCACGATCAAGGTCAACTTAAAAAGAAAAAGGTAAAAAAATGGCTAAAGAAAAAGAGGTAAATAAGCTAATTTAAGTGAATATCTAAGCGATTGACAAAGAGGATTTAAAAAAATTATACTTTTAATATTTATTTTGTAAAAACCTCAAAAAGAAGCCCATTTCCCCCACTGAATAAAAATTAAAAATGGTAACTGCAACTTTTTCTCTCACAACTCAGACTTTTTTTTTTTCCTCGCAAATGCAAGACACAAACTTTCAGTTTTGACTTTTTTCTCAGAATTGAGTGATATAAACTATCAGATGTAAGTTATAAAATCAAAATTGCAAGATATAAACCTACAATTCTGACTTTTTTTTCTCAGAACTGCAAGTTTTTATATCTTGCAATTCAAGGGTCCTATGAAATCTTGTTTTTTTTTTTTTTTTTTTTTTCTCCAAATTTTTGTTTTTCTGTTTTAATTTTTCTCAACTCTTTTTTAATAGTTAAATTAAATCTTATTAATCATAAAGCATGTCTAATTAATTAAAATCTTAAAATAATAATAATAAAAAAAAAAGTAGTATACAATTTCAGATTAATGTATTAAAAATGCAACAAAAATTATGTTTAGGGCCCTATGAAATGGGGCCATATGTTTTATTCTTCTCAAATTCTGTGTTTTAGCATGTCTAATTATTTAAATGTGTAAAAACCACTTGATTTATTCAAATTTATTCTTAAAATAGCCTTATGAAAATGGCATAAAACATTAATTTCATTCATCTTTTAATTATTAAAAATTAAACAACCTTAATTTGTAAACAAAACTGCATGTCTGCATAATTCATTCACACAGAGAAATGCAGAATTCATATTTAAATGGCATATTTGCAACTTAATATTTACAGATACTAGTGCATATGGTGGTTTTATTGAAGTTTTGATTAATTCATCCAAACTTTTAAAAATTCTGTGACATTCTGCGTTACACAGTAAAGTTCTGTTTTTATGATTCCATCTGCATTATGGAAATCACAGGGCCCTACAATTCTGACTTTATAACATGCCATTGTTAGTTATTAAGTGAGAATTGTGAGATATAAACTGAAATCTGAGTCTTTTTTCCCCCTCAAAATTGTACTTTGTAGCTCGCAATTACGAGTTTATATCTCACAATACGGACTTAACTCAGCTGCATGTTCAGAACTGTGAGAAAAAAAAGTGACTTTAATTCTCACAACTGTGAGTTATATCACAATTGTTTGAAAAAATCAGAATTGTGACTTTATATCTTGCAATTTTGTCTTTATAACTTGCAACTGTGAGTTAATATCTCAAAAAAAAAAAAAAGTCAGAACTATGAGACTACAAAAAAAATAAATAAAATAAAATAAAAAAAATACATTTTATACAATGGCGGAAATGGCTTCCATACATTTAGCCATATACACACACGATACAACAACAAGTAATAAATAAATTTGGTTAGTAAGTAAGACAGGTTGCAGGATTTTTTCCTGTGCTGCAAAAGCAATTTTCAGCACGAGGCACTTGACTTGGTGCTTTTCTTGGTTATTTTTGAAGCTTTAAAAAAAGTATTTACGTTCATTGTATATTAAAAAAAAAAAATAGCAGCATGAACTCTCTAAAATGTTCTTTTGTCTTCCACAGAAAAATCAAAGTCCCACACGCTTGAAATCACATGAGGTTTGAGTAAAAGAAGTTTCAATTCTTTAACACGTAACTTTTAAGCATTTTCCCGCTGTCCTACCTTCAATGGAGGCGGCGTCCACCATCACCCTCTGCATGAGCACTGGCTCAGAGCCAAAATCAAACACCACGGTCTGCCGGAAGGTTCCGAAGATCTCTGTACTGAAGGAGACCACCACAGTGTAAACGCAGTGGTCCATGCCGTTCTGCACCAGGCCTGCTACGCTCCACTCCTGACAGCCGCCCTCAGACACCTCCTGGGGCACCTGGGTAGATGCGTCCCCGGCGGAGACCGCCGTGATGGAGAAATGTGGCCGGTTGGCATCGTAAAGCAGAGCGATGCGGTGTAGCGTACGAACTGGCTGTTGGTGACAAAATAAATAGCTGTTTGAGATTCATTCCTACAGACTCACATCCTTTTTGAAGATCACTAATAACAACTTTTAAGCAGGACACATGAAATTTAAAGTATTGAAATTTAGTAGTATTATTTACTATTATTTATCTTTATTAGACTAAAAAACATGTTTCTTCAAACAACATGTACAATAAAAATGAGTGTTAAAGTTAACTGGATAAATTGATTTCAACTTTGAATATACTATGAGATTTGAACTAATATGAAGATATTGTCTTCAAACAAATGAAAAAACAGAGAGGCTAGATTGTCCAAACCTTGCAGAAAAGTGTGAATGTCCAGGAGTGAGATGATTTCTTGGTGTTGACGGTAATTGAGAGATCTGAGCTGTGCTCCACCGCAACTCCATCCACACAGTCATTCATCTGTACGACACGACAAACCATTAAATCAATAGACGAGCAGGAGCACCTGCAATAGCTCACAGATAACCGCTTTTTACTGTATTAACTGTACTAGGCCACAGTATGGAAAAATATCCTTTCTGCAACAAATACTACTATGTTGTGAATGGTTGCAGCTTGTATATCAACAGTGGCTGTAAAAAATTAATTCAATCATTTCATTAAATAATAAAGACAACAGGTTATATACAATGAAAATGTAATACAGTGCATATATTAAAGAAAATGTTCACTTTCAGAGCAAAAATTTACAGATAACGAACTCACGCCATTGTCATCCAAGATGTTCATGTCTTTCTTTCTTCAGTCGTAAAGAAATTGTTTTTTGAGGAAAACATTTCAGGATTTCTCCCCATGTAATGGACTTCTATGGTGCCCCCAAATCTGAACTTACGAAATGCAATTTAAATGCAGCTTCAAATGGCTCTAAATGATCCCAGCCATGGAAAAAGGGTCTTATCTAGCAAAACGATCTGTCATTTTCTAAAAACGTTTACAGTTTATATACTTTTTTAACTTCAAACGCTCATCTTGTCTAGCTCTGTGTGAACTCTGTGTAATCCAGCAAAATTGCCATACATCACTGTTTTACCTTTTTTTTGTAAAAGCAGTTTGATGATCTTTGCAATTGTCACTTTGTTTTTTTTTAACACTGGGTTTTACTAGATAAGACCCTTCTTCCTCAGCTGGGAAGTTCAAGTTGTTCAAGGAAGTTCAAACTCACGGGCACCATATCAGTCCATTACATGGAGAAAAATCCTGAAATGTTTCCTCAAAAAACAATTTCTTTACGACTGAAGAAAGAAACACATCAACATCTTGGATGACATGGGGTGAGTACATTATCTGTAAATTTTTGTTCTGAAACTGTACTTCTCCTTAAAGTAAAATGTTCCTATCTAGAGGGTTTTTTTTAGCTAACCAATGAGTTAATGGACATGAAATGGCTTTCCTGAGGTACACGTAACATTACGTGACACTGTTTACAAGCTGTACAGGCGGTTTTTTATTCGGTTGAAATACTGACTGACCGATTTCAGAATTTCTCTTGACGTTCTTTCATGCTTATTTTGTGCTATAATTATTATTAAAGAGGAAGAGATGACAGGTTGAACTGAGGCGGCTGGAGTGATCTGTCACTCCACAAAGAGTGTCAAAAGCACATTTTTTGGTTGAATTTGTGATTAAATTTACAGAAAGCTGAGACTTTGTTTTATATCAAAAGTAACACGAGGGGCTTTCGCACCAAAGGAACATTTCTTAGTACCTAGCACTACTGGCGAAGTTTCCAATTTTTGATTTTTTCACACCGCAGGAATTAGAGATGTATTTAGTTCTAGGAACTCCGTTTGGGGGAACTAAATTAGCTCCTACTTCAGAGTAGGGTCTAAATGAGTTCAATAGGAACTAGCAGTGATGTAACTGTACAATGACTGGCCAAACGCATACGAAACAACGGCTACCCGGCCCTTTTAAAAAGCTATGTAAACATATTTACTCCACGGACATGGAAAACAGCGATAATAACGGCATTTAGCTACCTGTTGTCTGCAGCATTGTGTTCTTTTCTCAGCCTCGATGATATGTAACACTGCAAGTCGTCATAAGAGATTTAGTCAGATTTTCATGCTATTTCAACCGTGTAAATTGCGCGTTTACATCCCATCTCCGTTACCACGAAACCCACGACACACAACAAAAAACAGCAAATAAAGACGTCGCTGTCAGCCGCTTCCTGCTGCCGGTGCGAATGCAACCAGCCAAACGGCCCGAGGAGAAACAATGCGGTGCGAAAGCGCCTAAAGCACAAAGCTTATTACGATTAATAGATGGTAGGTCACTACAAACAGGTGTTTCACGCATCAACTGAAAGCAGAATAGACTTGGTTTATTATAATGAAAATCGATTAAAAACAATAAATTGATATTGCGCTAAATAAACGTCACAGCTTTGATTAATTTTGCCCATCAAAAACTTTCAGCTGATATCAAAAATTGATTTCAATGAAATTTCAGTGCATTACTACCTCATCTTCCTATTAGTAGGCTGGTTGTAGCTTACTAAAGGTAAACAAAACACCTCTCTAGTGAACTGGTAAGATATTCTGTCAAGAGGCCCATACCACTCTCTCTGGCGTGAGGGAGTTGATCCATTTCTCGATGAGCGCCTCCATGTAGTTCTCAGTGAAGTGCTTGCCCTCCTGCTGCTGTTTGAGGCGGATAAGTCGGGAGGCGTAGCGTCGTTGCCATTCTGTCAGCTCCTCCTGTGAGTGAGCTGAGGTGCACTGAGCTCCGTACCGACATAAACCCTGCTCTAAAAACCTGACAATAAACAACAAAACATTTGGACAATTTGGACAAGGAAGCTGCGTAGAAAATCTGTTTTTACCAAGCAACATACAAAAAAAAAAGTGCACAAATTATGCACCTAGAAACCTAGAAACTGAACATAATGACTTAGAAATCATAATGTGAAATCAATAAAAGTAATGTTATTTTACACTGTTGTTCCGTTATTTAAGTGCGTGCTATTTGCTGACAGGACTAGCGTACCTTTTACACAACGTGTACTCCTCACTACTAGTGACCCCTCGAGGAGGAGGACGAAACTGCCAGCCTTCCTGAACATCTGTCCGGAGAACATCACAAAGAAAGCAAGAGGAAAAAGATAGACGGCATGTCAGTGCAAACACCCAAGCTCATATAGGAGCTAGAATATCAGAGATGAAAATGGATCCTGGATGTATTGTGAAACTGAAGTGAAACTCACCCTCCTCGTTCTCTTCAGCCAACTCTGACGCCATTTTACTCCTCACAGCCTGCAATTGAGACCACCCTTGTGATTTATACACAAAAACACACACCATTCTCTAACATGTCTCTTAGTCATACACAAAAGCGGTGGCGAGAGGTACTAGCTCTTGAAAGTTGAAAGTCATTTAAAGGCAGGGGTTAATGTTTTCACAGAGAAATGAAAATGCAAGTGACGCTGACTATACGTAAAGCCATTAAGAGTGGGAAATATAAGACAAACTGACCTCTATTTCTGAGAGGAGCCTCTTCAGTCTTGTCATGTCTTTAGTCATGATCCCATTCTATGAAAACCAAAATGCTTTAGTGTATTTTAGCAAACTAAAAGGGAAAAGGTTTACAGCACCACTGTAAAGTGTAGAACAAAAACAAAGCTTCTACAGTTGTAAAGTTTAGAGGAAAACAGTTTACAGAGCAATTTTAAATTTGACAGCACAATTGTACAATTCAGAGCAAAATTATAAGGCTTACAAATCACCCAAATTTGTAATGTTCATAACAAAACTGTAGTTTATTTTAAGTGTAAAGTTTACAGCACAAGTTTAAAATGTGGAAAAGATACAGAGATCCTAAACTTAAAAGCACAACTGTGAAGTTTAGAGCAAAATTGAAGTTTACAGAGCGATTGTAAATTTTACAGCACAACTGAACAATTTTATAACAAATCTATTAAGCTTACAAATCACCTGAATTCTGAAAACAAAATTAAAAACTATACACTTTTGCACAATTGTAAAGTTTACAGCACACTTTAAAAGTTAAAAGCAAACTGTAAATGAGAGAAGGTGGTTGATAGCAAAATTGTATTATTGAGAGCAAAATTGTAATTTAAAGTGCAAATGCAATGTTTATAGCAAACTGTGAATTGCTTAATTATGAAGCTTTCCTAAAGATGACAGGAAAATTTTAAAACTTAGAGCAAAATTGAATTTACGACAAAACTGTAGTTTATAGCACAACTGTAAAAGTTAAAAGCAAATTGCAAAGCTTACAGAGAACTTGGTTGAGAGAAAAATTGTAGTTTAAAGTGCAAATGCAAAGTTTATAGCAAACTGTGAAATGTTGTGCATAAATATAAAGCTTTCAGAGCACTTACATTTAAGAGGAAAATTGTAAATTTAGAGCAAAATTGAATTTAGTGCAAATGTAAAGTTTACAGCACAACTTTACAATTTTGAGTGAAACTGTAAAGCTTTACAAAGCACCTAAATTTGAGAGCAAAATTTGAGAGTTTAGACCAAACTGTAGTTTACAGCACAATCGTAGTTTATAGCACAACTGTAAAAGTTAAAAATCACATTGTTAATCTTACAGAAAACTTGGTTGAGAGCAAAATTGTACTATAAAGTGCAAATGCAAAGTTTATAGCAAACTGTGAAACGTTGTGCATAAATACAAAGCTTTCAGAGCACCTAAAGTTGAGAGGAAAATTGTCAAATTTAGAGCAAAATTAAATTTAGTGCAAATGTAAAGTTTACAGTGCAACTTTACAATTTTGAGCAAAAATGTAAAGCTTACAAAGCACCTAAATTTGAGAGTTTAGACCAAACTGTAGTTTACAGCACAACTGTAAAGTTTATAGCACAACTGTAAAAGTTAAAAGCACATTGTAAATCTTACAGAGAACTTGGTTGAAAGCAAAATTGTAGTTTAAAGTGCAAAATCAATGTTTATAACACACTGTGAAATGTGGTGCATAATTAAAGCTTTCAGAGCACCTAAAGTTTAGAGGAAATTTGTAAAGTTTAAAGCAAAATTTACATTATAGTGCAAATGTAAAGTTGACAGCACAACTTCACAATTTTGAGTGAAACTGTAAAGCTTTACAAAGCAGCTAAATTTGAGAGTTTAGACCAAACTGTAGTTTACAGCACAATTGTAAAGTTTATAGCACAACTGTAAATGTTAAAAGCACATTGTAAAGCATACAGAGAACTTGGTTGAAAGCAAAATTGTAGTTAAAAAGGGCCAATTCAAAGTTTATAGCAAACTGTGAAATGTAGTGCATAATTAAAGCTTTCAGAGAACCTAAAAGGTTTAGAGGAAATTTGTAAAGTTTAGAGCAAAATTGACATTACAGTGCAAATGTAAAGTTTACAGCTCAACTTTATAATTTTGAGTGAAACTGTAAAGCTTTACAAAGCACCTACATTTGATAGTTTAGAATGAAACTTGTTTACAGCACTACTATTTGGTTCTTACTTTTACAGTTAAGCTCACAAAAACCATTGTTTACTGTGCAAATGCAAAGTTTGTAGCAGAGCTGTAAAATTTCTCACAAAATTGTAAAGCTTTCAAAGCAAGTAATTAAGAGAGGGAAAGTTTACAGTCAAATTTTAAAGCTTGCTCGATCGTAAAACTGTAAATCTTACAAGTTGAGAGAAAAAAATGTAAAGTTTAGACCAAGTTTGTAAAAGTGAAAATAACTGAAGTTTACAATGCAATCATAATGTTTATAGCACAACTGTTTAATTTTGAGTAAAACCCCAAAGCTTCAGTGAACTTAAAGTTCAGAACAACATTGTAGAGTTTAGAGCTAAATTGTAAAGCTTAGAGCAAAATTTAAGTTAAACTTAACAGAGAAACTGAGCATAAAGTTTACAGCATAATCCAAAATTCCATTCACTAAAATGAACTAATGCACATAATTAACTAGAAGACATCTAAAAGCTTTTACAAGCATGATAAAATCTGAGATACACATTATGATGTCAATTTGAAATGCAATACATCAAGCTAGCTCATTTGGAAAGGAATTGTGAGTTGGTTTACCAGTGGTTCTCCAAAGAGTGCTTTAGAGAGAACGCTGCACACTTCCTGTAAGCTTCCATCCAGCAGCATACTCTGAAGCCCTGCCCTGAAACTGCCATCTCCCTTCCCCAGCTCCTCAGCAAACACTACGTGAACAAACACACCAACACACCCGAGTGATCAAACCAGCCCAAACACAAACGAGACGTCCCATAATCCAGAGCTGTCTGATGAGAGCCATGGTTCTACTTAAGAGTCTTTTATTAATTTTACAGGTACTGCAATATTAATACGACACACTATTTTACCTTTCATCTTTTCTTTTTTAAACAGATGAGCAAATACATATAAAAATTACAAGGCCAAAAAAATGTGTCTATTAAAGGAACAGTTTACCCAAAAATGAAAATTATGTTATCATTTACTCACCATCAGTTTGTTTCAAACCTGGTGGCAACCAAACAGTTGATGGTATGTATGTATTTTGTTCCATATTATACGAGTCAATGGCTACCGTCAACTGCTTGGTTACCTACATTCTTCAAAACACCTTCTTTTGTTCAACTTGAGTGTGAGTAAATAATAACAGAATTTTCATTTTTGAGTGAACTATCCCTTTAAAAACATGTTACCCTGGACTACAAAACCAGTCATAAGTAGCATGGGTATATTTGTAGCAATAGCCAAAAAAAACACTGTATGGGTCAAAATGATCAATTTTTCTTTTATTCTAAAAATCATTAGGATATTAAGTAAAGATCATGTTCCATAAAGATATTTTGTAAATTTCCTACCGTAAATATATCAAAACCTAATTTTCAATTAGTAATATGCATTGCTAAGAACTTCATTTGAACAACTTTAAAGGCGCTTTTCTCAATATTTAGATTTTTTTTTCTCTGCACCCTCAGATTCTAGATTTTCAAATAGTTGTATCTCAGCCTATCCTTACAAACCGTACATCAATGGAAATCTTATTTATTTAGCTGTCAGATAATGTATAAATCTCATTTTGTGGTCCAGGGTCACATTTACACTGATGAACTGTTTAACCTTAAATAACATAACAAAAGTACTAACAGTGGCCAATGAAATCTTGAATAATGATAGGGATTTTTTTTCTTACCATGCTTACAGTCCTCATCAGCCTGATCGTAGTCCTTCTGTTGAATTAAAAAACAAACAAACCATTTGTTACTTTTCCAGGGTCCTAATCAAAACAATATGCTATGAGATTAAAATGTAATCTCGTCTCAGTTTTTAAAATTGACTTATATAATCAACAGAAGACCACTGAAGATTTTTTTCAGAAAATTAACATTGAAGCAACCTGCATAACAACAATTTTCTTGACGTTTTGACTTCGTAGAGCTTTAGAGCACAGCAAATGTTATAATCAAACCTTTCACCTGAGACAATAAATTCAGCAGACACGTTTTATCAGTTGTTTGACTCTTGAACCTAGTTGTTTACAGAATAACAATTAAGTCCGCCCTCAAGCTCATCTTCAAAGATAGTTTTATTTATTTATAATTAATAACACGCCCGTTTTTCAAAGTGATGGGCCAGGAAATGAATGTTAAGTTTATGAATGTTATGAATTGTTAAGTAACAGTGACAAAATCTATAAGGTGCATGTCTGATTACTGTCTTAAATTTTAAGTGCCGCTTCGTCACTTACATCTTCATAAATGGCACAAAACAGCACAACAATTGCCCAAGCACTTCAGTAAAAACAAAATGATATGAAGCAGAAGCGCAGCCTCACCAGCTGGAGCCGTGCTGCTATGCGGAAGAGCAGGGCACGCTTTCGGAGGAAGGCCGTGCTGGGGGTCGGGGTCCGGGGCCCCATGGCCAGCAGGGCTTCTGTGCTGTGAGCCACTGCCGCCTCATACTCCTGCCTCACTAATGATCCAATGGCCTCGTCACATGACTTCTGTGGCCTCCTGTCCTCCATGACTCTGGGACAGAGTTTCTGTCAAGGGAGATACAAAGGGTTAAAACGCCTCAAAACTGCTATATATGAGTAGCAAACATCTGCATTTGGACATTTTTGTTTTTGCACAGTTATATGGTGGCCCTAAAGAGCATTTGGACACATAAGTCTTTTAATAAGATGGTGGTTTATTGGATGAACACTTGCTTGGAAATATTGTTATACATGTGATCCTGGACCACAAAACCGGTCATTTTTTTTAAATAAGCTTTCCATTGATGTATGGTTTGTTAGGATACGACAATATTTGGCTGAGATATAACACCTGAGGGTGCAAAAAAAAATCAAAATACTGAGAAAATCGCCTTTAAAGTTGTCCAAACAAAATTCTTAGCAATGCATACTACTAATCAAAAATTAAATTTTCACATCTTTATGGTAGGAAATTTACAAAATATCTTCATGGAACATGATCTTTACTTAATATTCTTATGATTTTTGGCAAAAAAAAGAAAAATCAATCATTTTGACCCATACAGTGTATTTTTGGCTATTGCTACAAATACACCTGTGCTACTTAAGACTGGTTTTGTGGTTCAGGGTCACATATAATGCTGTAATGTGTCTTTTAATTTGGAATCAGGCCGTCAGTCTATATTATAATTACTATTCAAGGCGGAGACAACTATAAAAGCAGCTGAAGACACAAAGAAAGTATGTTTATCTTTACTGAAACTTGCTGAGAGTGCGCTGAACACATAAAATGGCATTCAAATACACATTTTCACACCGGTTGCACTGGTTTGTGCAAATACTGTTGTAGTATGGAGTCATTTTTCCTTTTCTGTAATAATTAGGTCACAGCTGTAACGTCCATCTGGGCTGAGTTAGCTGAAGCTGCTGTGAACGCTTTTTCCACATTGTTTTTTTTTTGTTGTTGGTTTAAGTGAATGCTCCAAAAAGTGTATTTCATGCAACTAAACCGAAATCCAACCCACTAATCTCACAGAAAATATTATATATCTACTGATGACCATCATATGAGCAGACAGCAGAAAAAGTTCAGCTATAATAACACTTTAGTTGTGGGTATAACTTTATACTATTCAATTAAAATAAGAGTCAATTAAATAAAATTACTACTGCTCTAATATTTTGGGGCACTTCATGTTTTATTTGTTTATTTTTTTTTAAAGACATGTACCATGGCAGTATGTATTCATTTTTTTTTTTTTAAATATATATATATATATATATATATATATGGGCTTTTTACGCCTTTATTTTGACAGGACAGCAGATTTGACAGGAAAGCGGGGTCAGCAAAAGACCTTGAGATGGGAATCAACACTATATTTTGGTGTGCTAACCACTAGGCCTGTCACGATAACAACTTTTTGTTATCAGATATATTTACCCAAAAATAATTGCAACAAGCAACGTTGTCATTTTAAGTCCATTTTATACCACTGAATATATAACATTAGACCTACACGCTTTCAAATGACAACAATCTTTAATTCACTAGAATATTTCGATAATGGAATTTAAGTTTCAAAACATTAGATACCTTAAAAAAACTGAATAAATAGTAAATATGTTCTAACAAAAAGTGCAAAGTAACAAGTAGAAAAAAGAAAAACCCTTTTCTGTGTAAATTAAAGGTGCACACTATTGCTGAAAAACACAATCTCTACTTAGCAGTCAGATGTCCGTATGCACAAAAGCACAGATCCCTAAACAAGGCCAAAATTTAAATTTGGACTAGCACCTCATGACCACACCACGTTAAATACGAGTAGCTGCAAAAAACAAAGGTGCAAGTGGAATGCAAAAACATGGTGACATTAATTTTATGTAAATATAATGGGCAACATATTGCGTGATCAAAAATTACTGAGGTCATGTATATATTGTGCGATAAGTCAATATATTGATTATTGTGACAGGCCTTCTAACCACGAGACTAAAATCAGCTATTTATTATTTTTTACATTCAAAAATGCAAGTAGAAATGTACATTCAGCACATGGTATATATCAAAGTACCATAGTATTACTATCACTGTACAATGACACCACACAGTGCTTTTTGTAAGGGTTACAAACATTAATTATCATCAGTATATATCGTAATAAAGTGCAGTAAAATAATCAGTAATGTAATCACTTTGCAAATGTGATACCAAAGTTAATATGATTATTGTTACTAGTGTAAAATCATATATGTGACTCTGGACCACAAAACCAGTCTTAAGTAGCACTTGTTGCAATAGCCAACAATACAATGCATTTTCTTTTATGCCAAAAATTATTAGGATATAAAGTAAAGATCACGTTACATGAAGATATTTTGTAAATTTCCCACTGTAAGTATATCAAAACATAATTTTTGATTAGTAATATGCAATGGTAAGACCTTGATATTAACTCAATATTTAGATTTTTTTTTGCACCCTCAGATTCCAAATATTTAAAAAACTGTATCTCACCCAAATATTGTCCTAACAAACCATACATCAGTGGAAAGCTTATTTATTCAGAGAATTGACCCTTATGAGCGTTTTGTGGTCCAGGGTCACATATGGGAAATCTACTTCAAAGTAATCGTCTTTGTTATTTTGTTTTCTTTATTTGTTTATTTATTTATGGACAACGGTCATTAAAACATACGTAGTTATTAGATTTACTGCGGGAAGAATAACTGTAGCTCAGTCACGCTGAACAATAGAAATGAAACCATTGTGCGTATTATTCTTACTTATTGTTTTTTTTAGAGGTTACTGTCATTCTGGTCCCTAAATATGCAACAGTTTTACATAGTTGTAAATATACAGCTGCTTTTATTTTAAGATTCATTTTGTTTTACATTATTAAAGTAATGCAGCCTGGGGCTGCAAAGATGTGCTAATAAACTGAAAACTTTATCAACTTCTTACCATGGTACAGCAAATAAAATTTGCTATTGAATTATTACGTAAAATAAATAAATGTAATATTTAACATTCTCTGGTTACTGATCTGTTATGTATTAACTTAAAAGTAATGTAACGATCTATCAAATCAACTACGTCCTGCAACTAGTAAATAAAGTTTGTGGAAAAACTGCTTAATGCAAGAATCAATAAAATACTCATACAGTGCCACATCATAAACTTGTAGCATGATATAAATAACTGTATTGCTGTTGATATTTGCATAATGTCTAATTTCCATGTATAACACACAGCCTGAACAGCGTCCCTCACTTCCACACACAGAGAATGGGACTGTCAGATATCACAAACACAATAACACACAGTCTTCGCGAACCAACATCTAATTAACCTCCAGCACACCAAACAAGGCAACAGAGCCTCAGTAAAATATATAAACACTCTATATTTGGATTCCGGGTCAGTTAATAATAGATGTCCCGTCTGAGTGCGAGTGTGTGGCCGCGTCTCAAAAGCTAGCGAGCTGCCTACCCAGACAACATCAGTGGGCATTGCAGACGCGTTCCAGACGTTCTGCTCTAGCGTTCGGGTCACAAGTTCAAGCAGTTCGATTAGAACGTGCGATTCGAACGTTCGAAAATGGTTCACGGCGCCCAAACGTGATGCCTAGGAAGGCAGCCCGCTAGGTTTTGAAACACAGCCACTGTGTCCATCCAGAAGAACAACAACAACTGCGTGTGTGTCTCCACATCCGCGCAAATACACATAGAATCAGTCCAAACGCGCGGTGATGCAAGACATATGATTACAGGACGAGCAAAGCGGTTGATAAACACGATTAATCATGAGAGGGGAAGGTTATAATGTGTGTATGTGGACTGCGATGATCGCTGCTCTTATGGCCTTGAGTTCCAGCCGCCCCCGGACACACAAATTCATATTATCCTGCAACATTTACCAAACAATCTGCACTGAATCTCACTCACGTACACCCTGCACTCATGCATCTGTCCGTGTGCGTGATAAACGCCACAGATGTGAGGAGAATATCGCAGTTGGACGCGAATATCTTTAGCTGCTAGTCAGTGTAGCGCAGCTACGATCAGGCCTTTTCATCATCACGTTAATCGTGCAAATGCGCGCCGCGGTATTTCGCGTTTTGACGCGCGTAATACACGAGCTGACAGCCGCATCTGGATGTCGGGATCGACGGCAGGCAGAGGTGAGGAGGGTGAACGGTGCACGGCAGGAAGGTGTTAGAGGAAGTCTGCACTTACCTAGCTTTACTTTCTACGCCATCTTGGATCCACTTGTCAGCCTGTCGCAGTGCATTATGGGTCAAATATTTCTGCGCACTGCTTCCTGCCACCGCAGAATACACACTCACTACAGGACTCTCTTTAGAGCGGCAATTTAGCTCTTTACTTACAGGGCTCGCAAATATGAGGGTCCGCTCTCCCAAGACCTTCCTAAAATATAAAGGCAGCTGCATAGTTTCAGGTAGAAAAAGACGTTTATACTGAGTTATGTAATTACTAATAACTCACTATGAAATAAATAAATAAATGGCTTTACATAGTCAAATAAATAAATAAATATTTTATATAGTTAAAGTATGTATTTAAAAAATATTTTATATAGTCAAAGTATTAATGAATGAATAAATAAATATTTATTTATTTTATTTATACTTTGACAGACTATATAAAACAATTTTATTCTCTGACTATATAAAGCAGTTTTGTATAGTCAAAATACGTATAAATAAATAAATAAATGGTCTTATATAGTCAAAGTATTTAAAACAATTAAAAATAAATAGTTTAATATAGTAAAAGTATGTATGTATAAATAAATAAATGCTTTATATAGTCTGTCAGAGTACAAATAAAATAAATAAATTGTTTTGTTTAGTCAAAGTACGTATAAATAAATAAAGGTTTTATATAGTCAAAGTATAAATAAATAAATGGTTTTATATAGTCAAAGTACAAAAACTTAAATAAATAAATAGTTTAATATAGTAAAAGTATAAATAAATAAATAAATGGCTGTATATAGTGAAAGTATAAATAAATAAATAAATAAATGTTTTTTATAGTCAAAGTAGCCTATAAATAAAATTAAATAAATAGTTTTATATAGTAAAAGTATGTATGTATGTATGTATAAATAAATGTTTTATATAGTCAAAGTATGTATAAATAAATAAATAGTTCTATATAGTCGAAGAATTAATAAAGAAATAAAGAAATGGTTTTATATTGTCAAATATATATGTAAATAAAAAATAGATTTATATAGTCAAAGATAAACAAACAAACAAATAAATAAATGTTTTATGTAGTAAAAGTATAAATAAATAAATGCATGGCTTTATTACAATCAAACTTTTATATAGCCAAGGTATGAATAAAAAAACAAACAGATATGTATTATTATAAATAATAATAATAATAATAATAAAGATAGATAGACAGTCAGACAGATATTTTAAAATGTAATTTATTCCTGTGATCAGCTGGAGATAAGCTGATTTGTTATAATTAGTGTTCAAACTGTTTTGTTGTTAAATAAATAAATACTTTTTTTTAAATTATTATTTTCTATTATGCTCACCAAGGGTGCATTTATTTGATAAAAAAATACAGTTAAAACAGCAATATTGTTAAATATTATTAAAATCAAAAATTGTTATATTGTAATCATTATTAGGTAGGTAAGTAGATAGATAGATAGATAGAGAGAGAGAGAGAGAGAGAGAGAGAGAGAGATTTAAATGGAATTTATTCCTTTGATCAGCTGGAGATAAGCTGAATTTCTTATTATTATCAGTGTTCAAATCTGTTTTGTTGCTTAATAATTGTGAGAAATAAATTTCTTGTTTCAGGATTCTTCCGTGAATTCAAAACGTACCAAAAAAAGGTTCTATTATATCAAGTAAGTAAGTAAGTAAGTAAGTAAATAAATGTTAGGATTTTTACATATATTTTTTTATTTTTATATACTTCTTTTATATTGATATTCATTTATTTAATATTTGTCACAGTAGTTTACATGTTACAGTGCATATATGTGACCCAGTCATGCAAACTCACAAACAAACAAACAAACAAACAAACTCTTTCTCGCTGGGTTTACTTCTGCGTTTGGTGTGTGATACTACAGTCACTAGCGCCGCCAGTCGCTTGAAGTGGGTATCGGTCGATGAAAACATTGTGATGCGTTGCGCCACACCGCCACAGTGTGTCTTTCTCCTTGCAAACTTAACCATCCCGCGTTAGCGCAGCGGAGTGAGCGACAGCTAAACAACATCTCTCATCTCACCAGAAGAGGAAAACAATGCCACTAACTGCAGGTGCACCGAGTTTACTCTGAGATCGACACCAACCATCGCTATATCATCTATGTGGAGCAGCGGGACGGGACAGGTGCACGGAGTACAGGGCTACATTGCAAAGAAGACAACAGCACAGACCCGCTTGGTTTTAAAGTTTAAAACCGCATAAACACCAAGACGCTGCGACGCTCGTCTTCTCCGCTGGATTTCGGGCGCGTTTCTGGCGCGTTTCCCTGTGCGTAAAAACGCAGGAGCATCGGCAAATTCCAAGAGTGAATTCATTACAACATCACACAAGCTGCGCGGGCAAGTGTGCGCTGCAAACACAACAGGAAGAGCGTTTCTTCACAACTGCACTGATATTTTCCATCTTTATATATGACAGCTCGTGGTTGCATCCATCACCAGATGGCTGAATTGATTTAGATGATCACTGGCACTTGATCTAGCGTGGGAATCATAAGGAGAGGACAATGTTGATGAAGGAATACCGGATATGCATGCCACTAACAGTGGAAGAGGTAAGTTAAGGGAGTTTATACTTAATAAATAGATGAAAAACAATCAATTCGATACATCCAGTAACTCATTTGTAGATGCAAATCAGAGTGGCGTATTTACGCCAGTGACTTTATATGAGTTAAATATTTTTTTTTTTCGCATAGTTTAGTTTCATTTATTCCAGTTTTATTGTTTGTAACTTTTCCCTTTTTCCCAAAGAAACTGCGTAAATCCATAATTAAATCCACTTGGTGGTGCTGTGGAACTTTCCGTTCCCGTTCCTTTTTGGCTGGGATTGGAGTTGTTGTTGTTCATTTAGTGCGGTTTTGACATTGTTTATGTACTTTTTTTTCACTGGAAAACAAGATGTGATGATTCTTTGACAAACTGTTAAGTCACTGGATGAGTACGTTTTTTATAACGACTCATTTATACATAATGGAGCAGTGCAAAGTGCCTTCCAAACCAGCTCGTTTACTGATAGAGATCTACATGATCTTTTATTTTATAAAGTAAATGAAAGATTAGCTCTGTTTCAATTACATTACACTGGTTTGTTTGCATCCACAGGAGCTGTATCCTCACACAACCCCTAACAGTATTATAACAGATAATGACTTGTATATAAAACCAGTCAGTCCAAAGGAAATGGGACATTAGGAATGTCTGAAAAAAAACAAACAAATATAATCATATTTGGAGTTTTGCGGTTTTAGTGTATGTCTACACTACCAGTCAAAAGTTTTTGAACAGTAAGATTTTAAATGTTTTTAAAGAAGTCTCTTCTGCTCGCCAAGCCTGCTTTTATTTGATCCAAAGTATAGCAAAAACAGTAAAAATTTGAAGTATTTTTACTGTTTAAAATAACCGTTTTTTATGTTTTAAAATGTAATTTATTCCTGTGATTTCAAAGCTGAATTTTTAGCATCATTACTCCAGTCACATGATCCTTCAGAAATCATTCGAATATTCTGATTTGCTGCTCAAAAAACATTTATTATTATTATTATGTTTAAAAGAGCTGAGTAGAATTTTTTGCACAGCATTTATCTGAAATATAAATCTTTTGTAACATTATAAATGTCTTTATCATCACTTTTGATCAGTTTAAATATATAAATATATATATTAAATTAAATATATAAATATATATATGATATATAAATAGATTTAATGTATAAACATAATATATTTTTCTTAAATATATCCATGCATGTTTGTGTGTTTATATATACTTTATAAATATACACAGTACATACATGTATTTTGTAAGCAAAAACTTTTATTCTGGATGTGATTCATCGTGATAAATCATTGCACAGCACTATTCATTTCTATAATTTGTTTCTCAAAAAAAAAAAAAAAAAAAAAACACCTGACTTTTGTACGGTATAGCGTATAATGTTACAAAAGCTTTTTTTTCATATAAATGCTGATATTTGGATCTTTCTATTCATCAAAGAATCCTGAAAAAATGTACTCAGCTGTTTTAAATATTGATAATATTAATAATAATAAAAATGTTTCTTCAACAGCAAATCAGCACATTAGAATGATGATGCTAAAAATGTAGCTTTGATCACAGGAATAAATTACATTTTAAAATATATTCAAATAGAAAACAGCTATTTTAAATATTCAAAATATTTTAAAATATTACTGTTCTTGCTGTATTTTGGATTAAATAAATACAGGCTTGATAAGCAGAAGAGACTTCTTTAAAAAACATTAAAAATCTTACTGTTCCAAAATTTTTGACTGGTAGCGTACGTTAAATTCGAGGTCATATTTATGTTTGCGCACTCCTAAAAATTGACAAAATTAACTTATTGGCAGTTATAAATGTGATTAACCCTTCGATATGTTTCAGTGTGATATTTGAAGAAACACATCAGTGGTTTAGGTCAGTATATAATGGAAAGTGTCCTTCATTAAAAATTAATGGAAAAAGTAGGTGATTGTGTATATGTGACCCTGGACCACAAAACCATAAGTCATAAGTGTCAACTTTTCAAAATTGAGCTTTATACATCATCTGAAAGCTGATAAATAAGCTTTCCATCGATGTATGGTTTGTTAGGATAGGATAATATTTGGCCGAGATACAACTATTTCAGGATATTGAATCTGAAGGTGCAAAAAATTCAAAATATTGAGAAAACCACCTTTGAAGTTTTTCAAATTAAGTTCTTTGCATATTACGAATCAAAAATGAAGTTTTGATATATTTACAGTAGGAAATTTACAAAATATCTTCATGGAACATGATCTTTACCTAATTTCCTAATGATTTTTGGCATAAAAGAAAAATCTATAATTTTGACCCATACAGTGTATTTTTGGCTATTGCTACAAATATACCTCAGCGACTTAAGACTGGTTTTGTGGTCCAGGGTCATATATATTCATTACATTAGAAATGTTGACCGTTATTACGGGACTATATTAGAAGCAACATCTCAATGTTTTTAATGTGATCTAAACATTGAGAACTACTATCAAGCCGATTTCTGTTCCCTCTAACTATGGTACGAATATAGTAGCAAATGCATATGCGCATAAATCTGCATGTGAAATCGGTTGACTGAATGTAACTGTAATTGGACAGAATGGATTTGAGCAGAGACTATCAGATCTATCAGCGCTTCTTAAGTACAACACGAGAGTAGCTGCTGTCTTCCCGTCATGTGGCTTTGTGCATTTGCAGCCCATCTGCTGACTGACACCACAGATGTATTTTGTGTTCAAGCAAGCTGCACGTTAAAAAGCATCATCGTTAATATCCATGTTTAATACATCAAGGTACCCATTCATACTGTAAACAGAGGAAGCAAAAACCCAAATTAGTCTAGCATTCTGATGTTTTTGTTTCTTTAACAGACTTGATTTCATTTCGCTAAAGGGAGAGGCATAAAATATCATTATAAAACAATTACCGTATTTGTGATGTGTTTGTGTACACGGGCCTGTGTTTTAATAAGCGGTAACAGCCATCTGCAAGCGTTCTGGATGATTGATTTACCTAGCAACGGCTGAGACTGGTAGTTAAAATCTGTTTGATCAATTAAAGGTCTCATGAGAGGTTACTGAGCTGATAGCGTGATTACAGGTCATGGCATCCCAGATGTCTTCAAATGTCTGTTGCATCTAACAGCCTCGTGTTGACTGCCGTCAAGGACATTTTCCTGGCTCTTGGAAACAAGTGTTGCATATATCTGAGTTGCCCTTTCTGTAATGAACGAACATTTATCGTAGCATTTATCGTCCTTGAGTGATAAAGACCTCTAAGTCACCTGCCAGACTTAATTAACTATAGATAATCAGCTGTGGAGGGATGCCAGAAAAATGACTGTGGTGATAAAATTAATGCACTTCTCCTGAACCTTGTTTATTTTTTTATTGTTTGCAATTTTATGCGCTTCATCCCTACACACAAAAAAGGAAGATTAGTGGATGAAGACATTGGGTATGTGTTTTTTTTTTTAATCGCAATTAATCGCATCCAAAAAAAAAGTTTTTGTTTACATAATACATGTGTGTATACTGTGTATATTTATTATGCATATATAAATAAACACACATACAGTATATATATATATATATATATATATATACATATATATATATATATATATTTTTTTTTAATATTTACATGTATTTACATGTATATAATTATATTCATATAACTGGTATTAATCATAAATATTTTTAATATACACACAACATTTTTTTCTTAAATATATACATGCATGTGTGTGTATTTATATAGACATAATACATATGCACAGTACACACACATATATTACGTTAACAAAAACGTATATTCTGGATGCAATTAATAGCGATTTTTCCTTTTATTTGTTTACTATATTTAGATATTTTAGATTTTTTTTTACTGCAATTTTATTTTTTAACTTATTTTATTATTAAAACAAATTAACTTATATATACTAAAATATCAATAAAATTTACTGATGTCAAATGTGCAAACAAGTGAATAATAAAACAGCATATAGTGTTTAAATATTTATACATAGTTTGGTGACAGTATAAAAATGCAATGTAAAAAATGCTGTACAGATGTACTAGTTTTATATCATTTGAAACTACAGCAGCAAGGAAGATGCATGCACATTCATTTGCATTATTTTAGGATTGTTCATATATTTTATATATATATATATATATATATATATATTTTAATCTGAAGTAGCCTAATTATATATATATATATATATATATATATATATATATATATATATATGATATGAACAATTCAGTGAGTCACTGAATCAGTGAGAACAGCTGGAATCGGATCAGTCCAATTTGCATATGTTTGGTGTTTTTTTGTGATTGTAAAGAACAATTAACTGAAAAGCAGTTGCTGTATACTGTATAACAAAATACATGTCATTTGCTCTTATGTTATAACAGTTCTTACATTGTGTCAATTTATTCAGTTAGAGTCCAAACTCCATCTTTACACTGCAGGAAACACAGAAGCGGCATCTAAAGTGCCATTAAATGTATTTGTACAGACTGTTTGATGCAAATATACAAATAAGAAATGTTGTGAAAAATGCAATGGTACTTTTAAATATGAAACCAAACCACCAGTAGGTGGCGGCAAATGACTGTTAATGAGTGAGTCATTTAGTCATTTATTCAACCGATTCATTCAAAAAAAAAGAGGCAAGTGACTATTTCTATGAATGGATTACTGAATCATTGACTCAGTTGATTTGTTCAAAAAAGTGAATTAATTTAGCAACAAAACTGCTGTTTAGTCGAAAAACGCACAACAATTCTGCTGTGGCTTTGATTTGAAACTACTTTTGTCAACAACATTGAGAAAAAACATCAATATTCTGTCTAAAATGTTTAACTTTGTTTTCTGACCTACTATTGTATAAAATCAGGTGCATCTCTAGTGGATATTTTCTTTTAATTTCATCGCTGTTTAGGAGAAAGCATTGTAATATTAAAGATATCTCAGTTAATTTGACTTTACTACAGTGATAGCGCTGTTAAAATATCTAAATATTGATATTAAAGAAGGATATAGTCGTTTTGTTTTGTCAGTTTTGTTCAGCTCTGTTGCAGCAATTATTATATCTCAACTTTGAAATAAATACAGTAACATCTTTATTAGGTGAGAAATTGAGCCATGACCAGCTGAAGCTCAGAAGCTTCACAGGTGAAAGGAAAGATGCTTTCTTTGCTTTAATTAGACGTTTTTCTGCTGAAACTCAAGGTTCTCTTAATAATGGATTGTAATGACTTTCATTAGACACTGAACAGATGAGTCTTCACTAATTAAGGGCATAAATAAGCTTCAGGATTTTACTTGAAAAGCTTGTTTATGTTCCCGCACAATATGTGGTTTGAAAGCATGTACTCCAAGTTGCCATTAAAAGAAAATGCATCTGTTTCTAAATGCATGTTATTGATCTTACTATAACTAATTCATCCGTTTAATCCAAAAGTTGGTTTGACCTTGAAATTTTTAATCAAAATGTCAAAGCTTGATCTTCTGATGAAGTGACAGACTCTCTGCAGTGACTAAAGACTTGATATATTCTGAAATTTTAACTAAACCATCCTCAACAGAGCCATTGTTTTTTATGTTTGTGGAACGCTCATGTGAAGGGTTGCCATGTCTACTTAATCTTAGCGTTTTGGGCTTGCTTATAAAACGATTATGTTTATGGAGTAATTAAAGTAGGCAGGTGCAGGTTACGATAATTCTAGTCTCTTTTCAATAGAAAGCATTTGGATTTATTATGGTTTATGTTCTAGTTCTTGTTTAGCAAGATCTGGCAACACCAAGGAGTTAAGGCTCATAACTCTTATTTTGATTTTCTTGTACCACACATACAGAAGAACATAAAACTTAAAACATAAAACTAGTGAAAATGAAAATGAAATGAAAAGATTCGATTGCCGTATTAAATTTAGACCTGCTCACATTAAATCATTTTATTTTTACGCGTTTTTACAGCGTTGCGCATTATAACCAATCACAAACGACTCTGTTGAGTTTAGAATGCAGTGGCCAATCAGAGGCGTTCAGAACAGTCATTGCTGAAACCTGGAGTTTTTGTTTAGATTGAACTTGCGAATTCCCTCATTATAAGCAACAAGGTGCAGAGGTACGAACTATGTAAGTAAGAGATTCATTTATCATACAGTGTATGGACAGCTTCATTGATTATAAGAGAAGTTATGAGTGCTTAAACACTAGCTAGACTGACTGTGCTCATTTAGAGTGCGTTCTTTCACTGCGTGATTCAGGATACAGGGGCAGAAAATGTATGTTTTTTATTTTTGCTCTATTTCGCCAACAAAAGAATCATTCCAAACGCAGCCACTGCACTGTTTTGCGTCTCTAAACAACATGAGGGTGTTTCGTTCCTGAATGAATCAAATGATTCGGTTCAATTTATTGTGACTTACTGACAGCTACTGGAGGTTGTAATTTCATATTTAAAGTACCTTTTCGTTTTTTTAAAATAATTTTAAATATCAGCATTCAACGTTTTAGGATTAAAATATTAAAACATTTTTCATGCAATTTTAACCGCAGGTTAAATGCATTGATGCCTTGCATTAAACAGTGGGTAAATACATCTAAATGCCAGTTCAGATGCAGCTTTTGTGTTTCCTCTATATTGAGAAGATGAATTTTGTTGATAATGATTTTATTTGTGTGATAACAGCCTAAAATGTCTTATTATTCTTAGTGACTTTATTAATTAAATATAAGAATTTGACGCAAAAGATAATGCACAAGATGTATTTCAGAAAAAATAATGGCTTTATAAAGGTTAAAAAATGCCCACAAAAGGTAAAAATCACTTTGAAAATATTAATTTCCTCCGCTAGATATTTAGTTCTTCTTTGCTTAGTGATTGTATGGTACACCTGATTCCCTGATCATCGTAAAATAAGCTCAAAGATAACACGGACAAGACAAAAATATGAATCATATTTATATAAGGTTTATTTTGTTGGGGCGAGAGCTTTGACACAATTCGAACACTGCTTTTAGTCCTTGTAGTCGTTTAAAAAAAAAAAAGAAAAAAGACAGAGCTATTTATTCATGACTCATCCTGCACTGCACTTTTTTTTTTTCCAAATGCCATCTTTATTTACTTTATTTACATTGTCATGTTTTTCCCAAATCGGTATGACTTTATTTCTTCAGTGAAACACAAAAGGAGACATTTTGAATAATCTAACTAGTCAAAAGAAAGTCCTGCAGGTTTGAATCATCATGACGGAGAGGAAATCTGGATTTATTTCGGTTCCGCGGGGGGATCAGCAAGCACCGAGTGCATCATCATCATCATCATGCGCTGTCAGCACCATCCTCCGTTTCAGCAGTGTCTTTTTTTATTTGTGCGCTTATTCTTGGCCATAGGCTTCTGGATGTGCGTCTGAATGCGTCTGTCAGTAGCTGAAGCAGTGATGACTTGAGGGCGGCTGGTTTCCTACATTACTCAGATTCCTTGTGCAACCATAAGACAGAATTCGTCTGAGCTGCATGTTGTGTTTTTGGATACTGGCCTCCATCATGGGATGCTGGTGTCACCTTCTTAAATAACTTAACCAGCAATTCTCTCTTGGTCAACCAGACTGTCTCGTTAACATAGTTTGGCAACTGTGGTTGCAAGTTCCATCACTGCCAACGTGTTTCAGTGAATCTGTGTTTCCCAAAACTATGGAAAGTTTGCAAACAGCATCACAACCTTGTGTGGTTGAAGCCAGACGCATTAAATTTACGAGTGTCTGCTTATAGGAAATATAAGGTGAATTTAGTATAAATATAAGTAGTATGAATGAAATTCAGGTGCTCTGTATACGCCATGTTGTTACTGTTCACTTCACTGCCATTCATAAATCCTCTCCCACAGCTTCAGATGGGATAGTAAAGAGTCCATTGAATGCACACTTTATAATGGCAGAAGTAGCAGGTCATCTGGGTAGTTTTTGCCTACTTTTCGAACACTAGGAATTCAGACTACTCTTTTGGCATGCTATATAATAGGCAAGAATGCGATTTTGAGATGCAGTGATGGACTTAAATCCTGCTCTTGAGTAAAAAAGCAAACAAATATGCAGTACAGAGTACTACAGACTTTATCTCTCATTCCATATACATTCACTATATCTTTCAGTTTGTCAAGAGATTGAAAGTGTTTTGAAGTGTGCTTGTGCTGTATTACCCGGAGGACCTGTATTTAGGGTACGCTTACACAACAATGATGTACTAAAAATGGAAAAGTTTTTCCTTTTCTATTTTGAAAAGCCTTGTGTACAGACGACAACATTGCCAAAATGATCCCCATTCGATCTACAAAAATGACTAAAGATGCTGTATTAGCTCACACGGCGACTGATAATGTATTTGTGTTGTGTTTATTAATGTTTTTACATACATACAAGTTGTGATTCGGAGACGTTTGTTGGTCCAAATAAAGAAGGTACAGACTTATCTTTCATGGACAAGCATTGTGTTTAGTGAATCTGGCGTTGAACTCGCCAAGATTAGAGAAGCTGTCCTCGGTAAAATCATGAGCACAACAAAAGGTTTGAATTGTACTGCTGTGGTATCGTATAAAAAAATTAATTTTAACTAATGTTTCTTCACATCGTCAGCAATGAAAACAAAACAAACTCGCTTTGACGGCACAGAACGCAGTGTCTTTTCAAAATGATGTAAACACACTAACTAGCGGAAGTGTTTGTGGGCAGGTCAGACTGGTCGTATTTTGCGGCCAGGTGGGGGTTATGCTAATATGTTACCAAGTGACCCAAATCGGTAGCAGGTAGAGGATTTGAAAATATGACTACTTGTAAGGTGGTTCAGAGTTGACTCTGTCTTTTGAGAGACGTATCTTTGTTTAATGCACTTTTTGGCTATTGCCAAACGATTGCTTAAGGATTGCTACATCACGAACTGCAAAAAAAATATTTTTTGAAAACCCATATGTGACCCTGGACCACAAGACCAGTCTTAAATAGCACGGGTATATAAAAGGCATTGCATGGGTCAAAATTATCGCGTTTTCTTTTATGCCAAAAATCATTAGGATATTAAGTAAAGATCATGTTCCGTAAATATATCAAAACTTAGTTTATGCCTTGCTAAGAACTTCATCTGGACAACTTTAAAGGCGATTTTCTCAATATTTTGAATTTTTTTTTTTATTTGATTTTTGCGCTACCTCAGATTCAATTTGACCCATCGATTTTAGCCATTAGATGCGGACGATCACCAGTGTATTTAAACTTTCACCCCTTTTCATTCAAACATCCTCAGATTCCAGATTTTCAAATTGTTGCATCTCGGTCACATATTGTCCTATCCTAACAAATCCATATGTCAGTGGAAAGCTTAGATTTCAGGTGATGTATAAATGTCAGTTTCAAAAAATTGACCCTTATGACTGGTTTTGTGATCCCTGGTCAGATCTGACCTGCTTTTTAATGACAGTCCTATTAGGGGTGGGAGAAAAAATCGATTCTCCGATGCGTTGCGATTCTCTCTTCAATGATTCTGAATTGATTCTGAATATTTCTTTGGTCGACGCAGAAACAAGCAATTGACATAATGTGTCGGGGGGGTTTGGGGGGGCTTAGCCCGGCCTGTGACATCCTAAAGCCCCCCCTGCAATGATCTGAAGAACCGACTCCTTCACCCCCGGAATACAATTTTAAATGCGAAAAGCTAAACCGAATGCGATTTTAGTGGAGGGGACTGGGTCAACACTTGATTATAAGACAAGACTAAAAGGTTCTGTCATTTGCTTCACATTGCGAGTTTTCATAATGCTCTTTATGGGATATTTTTGGCTGAATAGCCTAATGCATTTTCCCTGCCTAGCCGGCCTGCCTGTATTTTCATAAATACAGAGTTTTCAATTTGTGGGTAAATACTGTTTTTCTAGTTCATTTTAAGATCAATTTTTCATTTGAAAGATTTGCAGAAATGCCTGTGTAACTAGATGTAGTGAATGGTGCTTGACTAAAAAACTCACTGTCATGATGTTAGGTTGTTGTGGGTGCCGCAGTGTTGCTTTGCAGTTACTAAAGTGGCTTTTAGCACATTTCTAGATGGTTGCTAGATCATTTCTGGGGTGTCTAAGTGTTTGCTTTCAGACCCAAGCCTCTCCAGTTTCTATATATATGGCTCATTTCCGTTCTTTTCTCTGTAATTCTGTGATTTGTATAAACTCAGTTCAGTGCTATATGTTCCATCCTGGAGTTCTGTCAACAGTAATTTGTTCTGTTGCAGATTAATTAAAATTACTAAGTATTTACACACTTTTGCCTGTCTAGAATCATTTCATATTTCCAAATAAAAAGATTGACAAAAATTAAGCAAATTCACAAATACTAAGATCCACAAATATGTTAGGAGCTTCTCAAAATTCACAAATAAATACAATTATTGTGTTTTTTTAATTTATTTATTTATTTTTTTTTAATGCCACAAGCACTGCTTGCGAAATGATTCCTTGTGGATTTCGGAACATTTCTAATGTCAAGTGCACACAAATCTACAAATAGGTAGACTCCAGCCACCATCAACTCATTTTTGTAAAACTTCTAGCATATATTTGTGGATCTCATTTTTATTTAGTTGGAAATATGAAACATTTCTTGTGACAGAAATGTTATAGTACCCTGTATATCCATTGGTCATAAAACCTTATATCTTTGGTATCGATCCTCTCTGGTTTCTCACCTTTCATCGTTCAAACATTTTATCCAAACTCCCTGCATGTCTTTCTTAATGCTCTGTTTATAATCAAGCCTTTGCGTTCAGGTTCTTTTCAGTGAAACGTCTTATCAGCATGTTGTTTCTTTTGTAACATGTCACGGCTTCAGCTCACAGTAAATTTATCCCAAATTGTTTGAGCAGCCCTTAGGTCGAGCTGGAAACATCTAAAGTGAATCCTCTGATCTTAATCCATTACTGCAGGCTGTCAGCAGGCATTCAAAGAAGACCAAGACCTGACAAAACCTGATGCTTTTTTTCATACTCGCTGTGATGATGTGTACACAGCAGGGCTCAGTGGTGTTCACATGTAATGGATTGCTGAAGTCAAATGTGAAAGAATGGACAGAATTGGTTAGATTCCAGCCTTGATGTTTTTTTTTTTTCCTGTAAAATTGTAAAAAGTTTTACAGACTGAATTTAAATTTTCAGTAAAAATGTGTATTTCATATACTGAAATTATATTAATATTGCGTTTTAATGGCGTTAAAAATATTTAACGCAGGGGTGGCGCTAGGCTTGGCCACCCCACTCACAACTGCTGTTTCTGTTTCTTTTTTTTTCTTGACAAGAAGTGTGTTTATTCAGTCGCAAAATGTCTTTACGACCACGCAAACGGGAGACTTTTCAAATGCTGCTCCAACTTCACTTCAGCGCCGGGCGTGAGTCAAACGAGCATGGGAAAAGTACAGGATGAGTTTACCTGTCCTGCCAGCCGTTATACTGTGCTTGTAGCATGTGAGCTTCAATTGCACACACAGATGCAGTGGCACACACTGTAGCCTGTATCATTTCATATTAAAGCGCGAATGAAACTACAAGCATGCGTGTCAGATCCGTGTCACGTTCAGCAGCAGAAGCTCTTAAAGTAATAGCAGCCAAATAACCCAATAACCCAACTGATGTGATGCCTGTTAATCAAAGAATAAATTAAAAAAAAAAGATGAAATCAAAAACTTTTGTAGCTTTAAGGATTCATTTATATTTAATTTAGTGTTTGATAACTTTATTCAATTTCTGTATATTTCCTACTTGCTGAAGGGCACAGGTAAATAATAGGTTTATGTGAAGATTGTTTTAAGTTCACTTAAATTGAGTTGTTTTTTAAAAACTAATAAATGTTAAAATTGATAGCTCTCAATTATACTGTAATGTTAAATGGCTGTAGTCCATGGTTAAATATTAGGGTAAAAAACAATTTTCTATAGACTAATATCAGTGATACTCTGAAAAAAAATATTATCAAATATTAAAAAAATAGTGTCTTTATGTTGTTTCTACATTCATTTAAAGATTGAACGTTAGATTATTGCAAAATAAAGGTATATTTAACTTTAATGTTAGGTGGGATTAATCACAATTCATTTCAGAAAAAATGTGTGATTTATTGATTAATTGTCAGCCATTACTTTAAAAGAAAAAAAGTAATTAGTTGTAGTTACTAGTTACTTCTCACAAACAGTAACTGAGTTAGTAACTCAGTTACATCATTATAAAAGTAACTAATTACCAGGGAAAGTAACTATTGTGTTACTTAAAAAAAATAAATAAATAATCAAAATAATAATGTCAGCTAATTTGGATGGCCACCATGTTAAATATGTTAAATAAATAAAATACTGTACATAGGGCTGCACGATAAATCGAAATGATATCACAGTAATGCTCATCTTGTCATCTTGTCAGGGAAGCACGGTTCTGTGACCAGTAGTAAATATCCATCCGAAGACCAGAGTGTGTTCTCGCGCAGAAGCTCCTGAAGAAGAAACCCAGAATATCACAATCGCTGCAGCTAAATAAACAGAAGATTTAACTGCTTTCATTAATTCAACGTGACTAATAAACATACGACTATAACGTATATAATAATGCAATGCTTGTGTAAAACTCTGTGTAAAAAGCCACATCATCACACAGAGGGATTTATTTCAAACACTCGACTGATGTTATTAAGTGATTTTGGAGTAAAAAACATGTTACAAAATGTGATATTTTGTCGTATAATGTGATATGCTTTTAGATGTAGCAGCATTAACATGTTTAACACAAAGCTTAACATGTCTACTTTTTTAAAATTAAGTTATGTCGAAAACAGATATTCTCTGATAAAGTAATCCGTATGATACCAGTGCGAGCTCCAGTTTTTCCCATCCAAACTTATCTCTATTGAAATCACGCCCACAAGTTCATCTCAGCTACTTTTAGTTTCAGGAAGAAAACGTTCTGAGAGGAATAAGCCAGAATTTACCTTAGAAGAAGAAAACAGTGTGAAAATTATAGTAACGCCACATTTTTATTGTCAGTAATGGTAATGTGTTGCAACGGGGGAAACAGTAATTTGTTTAATTACTCGTTACTGAAAAAAGTAATGCTGTTAGTAACGCCATTTATTTATAATGCTGTTATTCCCTTTACTCTTGACAACACTACTTTTCATGTTTTTTCAAGATGACTTGTGCTTCCAAAATGTGCAAATTAAACAGTATTTGATATCAAATTATATGAAATGTCACATTAAATCTGTTGTATTTTAGAGTATCCACTTTTTTCTTCAACGCGTAAGTAAGCTTATGGGCGAGACTTCTGGTTAGGGAAATAACAAGAAGAATAACAACGTGCAGTAAAACTGTTTGAACAACACAGAATAAGAGGCACCAATTTGCAATATCAAGCAGAAAAAAGAGCTGTTTTATACAGCTAAAAATAGCTGGACGTGAATGAGACCGGAAGCCACACCCATAAAATTTACAAATGGCCATGCCCTCTTTTACAGGAAAAATAGGGTGGATAAAATGACTTGTGCTTCCAAAATTTAACAGTATTTTATTGTAAAATTACATGAAATCTGGCGTTAATTCTGTTACGGTTTTAGAGTATAGAGTAAAGGAGCCACTAAACCACTAAACTATAGTATTTAATTGTGTCTCTACAACATTTAACCAATAGTTTGAGCAGTCAAGGATGTTGCAGCGTGTGCATTTTGTCAGACTGCGGATTCAGTTTCATTAGCCTTGAGTTATTTGATCATAAAAACCTTCTTTTTTTGTTTCTGTGTCATCTGTTCATTTTATCTAATTCATTTATGTACAGTGTGCTCTCTTTTTCAGCTAGATAGATATCTGTATTCAAAACTTATTTTTTTCTCATTATACACTAAACTGTATACAGATACTGCTCCAGAGGAAGATCATATCTTTGAATTTTTTTTTTTTTTTTTTTTTTTTTTTTTTTGTCCCCCTCCTGGTCTATTTGAACTTGCTGTGGCCCTTGAGCCTGCAGTAAATTGAAGGTCAGAGCGGTAGACAGCTGGCTTTTGTTGTATTATGAAAGAGCTCCTGCAGAAGTTAATGTTGAGGCTGTTTGCAGGTCTCACACACATTTGCTGGTAGGCACGTGGCTAATGGATCTGGTCCCAGTCCAGCAGTTTATGTTCGTCCACATCCGTCACATTCTCTTAGCGGTGAAGTTTCCGTCGGCTGCGGTTGGCCGATCTACTGGCAGCCCAGGTCATTCCTCAGTGGTTCCCTGTGAGCAGTATTTGACCCTACACCTAGTTTGAGGTCTGCCCACTGGCACCCTGACAGGAACACAAAGGTTACAGATGAAAGTGGGGAACATTAGTGGCAGTGCAAAGACAAATATAGCCTGATACACAGGGCATGATGAGAAGAAAGCGTTTGGACGATCTGTGATGCTTAAAACATGACTGTGCTTCAACATCACATAGATGACTTTCATCATATTTTGTCATTTATCATTATGTCTATTTCCTGACAACACCAAAGACCAGCTTGTTGGTCACTGATATATTGAGTTACAACTAATTATAATTATCAGTTATAATTTTATATTATATTATATTATATTATTATTATATGTCCTCTGTTCTTTATAAAATATTGAGTCCATATTGTTTGCTGTAACAATAATAATAATAATAATAATAATAATAATAATAATAATAATGATGTACATTTCTTCTATTATTGTTTTGTCCATCAGAAGTGTGTCCAGATTTGAATATTATTATTATTATTATTATTATTAGTTATTTTAACAAATTAATAGTAACAGTGTTTTATATAATAATAATAATAATAATAATAATAAAATAATAATAATAATAAATGTAGTAGTAATAATAATAATAATTCTGTATAATAATAACATCTACAATAAATGTAGTAGTAGTAGTAATAATAATAATAATAATAAATATTGTATTATTATTATTATTTAGAATCTCTTATGTTATGCTCATCAGTAGTGCGTGTTTATTATGACTATTATTATTTTTATTTCCTCTCTTCTTGATATTATTTTATACCCATCGGCTGTGTTTGTTCAGTAATAATAATAATAATAATAATAATAATATTATTATTATTATTATTATTATTATTATTATTTCATCTTATTCTTCACATTTTAACAAATTAATAATAATAGTAATAATAATAAAAATAAGAATTCTATACAATAATAGTAAAATCATTAGTAATGTATTACTATTATTATTATTATTATTATTATTATTATTTCATCTTATTCTTCATATTTTAACAAATTAATAATAATAGTAATAATAATAAAAATAAGAATTCTGTACAATAATAGTAAAATCATTAGTAATGTATTATTATTATTATTATTATTATTATTATTATTATTTTTCATTGTATTGTTCATATTTTAACAAATTAATAGTAATAGAAATAATAAAATATAATAATTATAATAATAATTGTATATAACAATAATACATTTAATAATAATAAATAATTAATAATGTATTATTATTGTTATTATTTTAACAAATCAATAATGATAGTAATACTAAAAATTGTATATAACAACCACAACAACAATACATTTAATAATAATAATAATAATGTATTATTTATATTTTTCTTATTTTATGCTCATCAGCAGTTTATTGTTATTATTAATAACAATAATAATAATAATTATTATTCCCTCTATTCTTTAGATTTTGTACCCATCAGCTGTGTTTGTTAAATATTATTATTATTATTATTATTATTATTATTATTATTATTATTATTATTATGATCATATTTGGGTACATTTCTTTTATTGTTTTGTGATAATCAGGAGTGTCCAGATTTATTATTATTAATAATAACTATTATTATTATTATTATTATTATTATTAGATGCTCATCAGCTGTGTTTTTAGATGACAGCAACAACACAACAACAACAACAACAACAACAACAACAACAATAATAATAATAATAATAATAATAATAATAATGATAATAATAATAATAATACCTTTTTTTTTCCTTTTCTTTTGTACCCATCAGCAGTGTGTGTCCAAATGTATTAGTATTAGTATAAATATTAGTATTAGTATTGTCATTATTACTATGGAAGCATTTCTGTCTGATTTCAAAGTCATTTTAAAATGTTAAGATCTTATCCACCTGTTATCACTGCATCAATTCAGACATCTTGACGTCCCCGGTTCCCCGTGAAGATTCCTTCATCATCTGTCACTGATTCAGATTCACATCACAAACGGGAGATGGAGCTGAGATTGGACACAAGCACCCTGAGGCGCAGACTGATTTTATGAGGTGTGAAGGATTGAGGGCCAAACTGATGTCATTGGCAGTGAAAGAGAAGAACCGTTGAGGGCTTGAAGATGATGCTTGCACTGGTAATGAGGTGCTGTTTGTCTAATAGAGAAACGCCCACAGCACTTTTCATTCTCTAGATTACAGAGCACAGAATACAAAGCACTCTTATCACATACGTGGTTTGGCACATTGCAATTCATAATGTAGTATAGTAATATTTAAAATGTGTGTGTTTGAAGGTCACTGCGATGAAACAAAGGCTCTGAAATGTGCTTGTAGTGATTAGAAAGAAACCTTGAATGGTCAGATACACACACAGTTATGTCAAAATGCCAGTCTAGTGAGTATTTACCCAAACACAGTTAGTTATGTGTTAAACGGTTGGGTGAAAACCGGATGTGTGTCAGTGTATTAGACCTATACAGGGATCAAATCCCCTTAAAGGCACAGTAGCCTACTATTTTCCAAGCATTTCCATGCTGGAAAATAATTTCATGATGACAGCAAGTTAGTCTCAGTTAAACTGCAGACTTTACTAAATAAATATGGGTCAGAAAGACAGAATGCAGCAGGAATACAATAATTCTAAAATATACATCTTTTCTAAAATGTATATTTTTAGACATGAAATGCAAGTTTAAATTCTCTGCATAATAAGTAATGTTTATATATATATATATATATATATATATATATATACAGTATTAACATCAAAGGGAACATTGTCATGCAGTATGAATGTGTTGATGTGTTCAGATGAGTGATGTGTGTTCCTTCTGCCTCTTTCCCCATATTTAGTCTGTTTTTTCTTCATCATAATTTTTTATTTACTGATTTTAACTTTTTAAATATACATATATATATATGTGTGTGTGTATGTATGTATATATAATCAATTTGTCGAGCAAATTTCAGACTAAAACTGAAGCTGAAATTTTAAAATTATAGATATTACTTGAAATAAAATAAACTTGAGTTGTAATAAAATATCTTATTTCAGCAATTTGCCAAGGCAGCATTTTTCATTTTAATTTAGTTTATCTTAAGGTAGTAAAAGAGCTAAAACTAAAAATGAAACAAAAAGAAATAAAAACTTAGTATTAAAAACTAATAAAAATAATATATACACATTCAAGCACTATATAAAAAAAACTGCTAAACACATATAAACACTATATACAAACTAGATATAAACACTACTAAACGTGTGTGTGTGTGTGTGTGTGTGTGTATATATATATACTGTACACTATATACTATATAGAAACACTACATATAACTAAACATATGGATATAAAAGCACTATATACAAACATTATATATAAACACTACTAAATATGTATGAAACACTATATATAAATCTGTAAACACTATATATCTGACTTACTTTATTTTTTTATTTTTTTTCTTGTCCAGCTATAATTATGTTGACTCTGAGATTTGGTTTAGATCTGAAGCAAAACTATTCAAAATTGTCTTCTATGTTCTATGTTCATATTAGTGATCACTGCTAACGATTAGGGATAGCTCAACCAAAAATGGACATTTTGTCATACTTTACTTACAACATCATTTCTCATGTTATTCCAAACCTGTATGAGTTTCTTTCTCATACAGGAGAATGAGAAGAAGATATTTTTTATGAATGTGTGTAACCAAACAGTTGACGGTAGTCATTGACTTCCATACTATTTTTTTTCAGACCCAAAACCAAGACAGTCAAAAGCATTGCTTATTAAATGCTGAATATTTCAGCATGGCTAAAATAGCATGCATATTTCAGATCACGCTGGGATGTAAATGAAGACTCACAGGCTGACAGGATAGAAAGGGATATTCCTGTCTTTTACTCCCTTGTCACTTGTTGCTTTTCACTGGAGCTGAACTCTGACATGAAAAGCAATGGATTTCAACAGAAATGCTGTCAAAGGACAGCGACTGTTTCTGAAACACAAAGCACAACTGTCACGCCTGTGTAGAGCTGTTTGGCAGAACGTGAGCTGAAGGTTATCACGCCGGTGAGTCAGCCGGCACTCGATCGCTTGTGTTCTCCTACACAAGGCCAGCTAATGAAGTCTTCCAATCAGGAAGCCCCCTGACTCTTAGACACGCTCATCAAATCAGAGCAGGTCTGCCTGTGAGAGAGCTTGCCTTTGTGATTGCCTCTCTTGCCACCACTTTAATGTGTTGATAAAAGCGGCCGGCTTCCTTCAAGGGGATCCCTGGTCTTTGCCGGCTGATGCCGTCAGCATTCGGTGAGGCGGCTTTTGCACTTGGCCAAGGCTTTAATTATCACCGGCCTGATTAAGAGAGCCTTTCCACGCATATCTTGTGGATAGTCATTTGCAAAGGTGTTTGGCCTTGAGCTGATTGAAAACCTTTGGTCTAAATAAGCAGAAACTTACATTTACTTACATTACTCTGTGAACAGCGGCATGTTTTTCTTCAATTCAGTATGCTGAGACTGTACTTTCAGTGACCGCAGTTTTACTCTTCCACATGACAAATGTCTCTCCAAATGTAATTTCGAGCCCTTCCATGCACAGAGCAATAATTTAGAGGATTTATGTGTAATTCCCAGCTTCTTGCAGTGCACACAAGGCTTTTGTTTACCCAAAAACTGGGTCATTAAAACACATTACTGCCTCAGGCTAACTTCAGGTGAAAAGGCACTTAATGGAAATGTGGTTTGTTAGTTTATTAGAGCGCTGTTTTCACCTGAAGACACTGACAGAGCACCATCAGTCAGGTAGCCTCTCAGCACAAGGTCAAGTCAGCGCTTCATTTATTGCAGTTTTGTCTACCAGTATGGTCAGAGCGCACCCGCAGACTAAAGCAACAGATGTCAGAGTAGGCGCGGCGCGGTTTGTGGTGACAACGCCATGCTGACAGCACCACCTGTGCGAGGCCTGTCCTTCAGGAGACTGTGGGGTTGTTGAGTCAGGCCTGAGCCATCAGTCCAAGAGCTCAGATGGGGAGCATTGTAAAGTCACACCCCCGGACCGACGCCAAATGCAACAGACGAGAGTTGTGTAAGCTGAGCGTCCGCATAACTTAAATGTCACATCGCTGCCCATCTTGGTATGTGTAAGTCAGTCTTGTAGAACATGGCGCATTGACGGAAATGGATGTTTGTGGGTTCATTTTAAAGGTGTGATCTGTTATGGTGGTCCTTTCAGCCAGCAGCATGATGGGACTAATGATAGAGGAGGCTGATCTATCTATATCCTGGCGACCACCAGGTCTGGTGTGATTACACATTGGCGCATGAGTAGAGCGCTGTCAGATTTGGTCATTAAAGATATTGGCTGTGTCTCATAACCTAGCGAATTGACTAATGACTTGGAAACAGTCTGTGTGAAATCAACTGAATTGGAGCCACTGAAGCAGCCCCACACTTCAGCCCTGCAGAACCTGCAAAGGAATCATCACAGATCTGAAAGACCTGTTATTAATAAGGTTTTTCAGATCTCTCATGGCCTTGAGTGTCTCACTCATGTTTATGAAACATGTTGACTGCTACCAATAAGAGAGTAGTACTTCTGACCCAGTTTAACACTTTTTACTGGGTTTAAATAACAGAAATTTTGTGTTTGGTGGGGAAGTGCTGTCTCATAAATAACGGAAATTCAGTGTTTGGTGGGAAAGCATTGTCTTATAAATAACAGAAATTCCATGTTTGGCAGGAAAGCGCCGTCTCATAAATAACGTAAAATTCTGTGTTTGGCGGGGAAGTGTAGTCTCATAAATAACGGGAAATTCCTCATTTGGTTGGAAGCATCGCCTCATAAATAACATAAAATTCTGTGTTTGGCGGGGAAGCGTTGACTCATAAATAATGGACAATTCCGTGCTTGGAGGGGAGGTGTTGTCTCATAAATAAAGGAAGATTCCGTATTTGTTTGGAAGTGTTGTCTCATAAATAATGAAAAATTCCGTGTTTGGCTGGTAAGCGCCGTCTTTTAAATAACGCCATTGTCTCACAAATAATGGAAAATTCTGTGTTTGGCGGGAAAGTGTTGTCTCATAAATAACGAAAAAATTTTGTGTTTGGCTGGGAAAGTGTCATCTTATAAATAATGGTATTGTCTCACAAATAATGGAAAATTCTGTGTTTGGCAGGAAAGTGTTATCTCATAAATGAAGAAAAATTCTGTGTTTGATGGAAAATTCCGTGTTTGACGAAGAAGCTCATAAATAATGGAAAATTCTTATAAATAATGGAAAATTCTGTGTTTGGCGGGAAAGTGTTGTCTCATGAATAATGGAAAATCATCTCATAAATAACAAAAAATTCCATGTTTGGCAGGGAAGCATCGTCTCATAAATAACGCCATTGTCTCACGAATAATGGAAAATTACGTGTTTGGCGGGAAAGCGTCCTCTCATAAATAACAGAAAATTCCATGTTTGGCGGGAAAGTGTTGTCTTATAAATAACAGAAAATTCCGTGTTTGGCTGGGAAGCATCGTCTCATAAATAACGGCATTGTCTCACAAATAATAAAAAAAATTCTGTGTTTGGCGGGAAAGTGTTGTCTCATGAATAATGGAAAATCATCTCATAAATAACAGACAATTCCATGTTTGGTGGGAAAGTGTTGTCTCATAAGTAATGAAAATTTCTGTGTTTGGCGGGTAAGCGTCCTCTCATAAATAACAGAAAATTCCATGTTTGGCAGGGAAGTGTAGTCTCATAAATAACGCAGTTGTCTCACAAATAATGGAAAATTACGTGTTTGGCGGGAAAGTGTTGTCTCATAAATAATGGAAAATTCTGTATTTGGTTGGAAGTGTTGTCTCATAAATAATGAAAAATTCCATGTTTAGCTGGGAAGCATCGTCTCATAAACAACGGCATTGTCTCACAAAAATTAAAAAAATTCTGTGTTTGGCGGAAAAGTTTTGTCTCATAAATAATGGAAAATTCTGTATTTGGTTGGAAGCATCGTCTCATAAATAACGCAATTGTCTCACAAATAATGGAAAATTCCTTGTTGTTTCATAAATAACAGAAAAATCTGTGTTTGGCTGAAAGGTGTTGTCTCATAAATAATAATTATTCTGTATTTGTTTGTAAGCGTTGTCTCATAAATAAAGAAAATTTCTGTTTGGCAGGAAAGGGTTGTCTCATAAATAACACCATTGTCTCAAAAATAATGGAAAATTCAGTGTTTGGTGGGAAAGTGTTGTCTCATAAATATCGGAAAATTCTGTATTTGGTTGGAAGCGTCGTCTCATAAATAACAGAAAATTCCATCTTGATTTATTAGCCCTCCTGAGAAGTTTGTTGAGCCCCCTATTTGGGACATCAAATCTGTTGAATTTAAATTAAAATAAAATATTTTACCCCCAAAAAGCTTGGATAACATTTTGCATTTGTGATGTGTGGTTTTATTTTTGAATTCAGTTCAGAAATTCAGTTCAGAGTTCAGTGCCGTTTGAAATGTTCTTCTAAAATGAGCGTTTTCATCAGACTCCTATGTGTAGGTTCAGTAATTTCAGTTTAATGACAATAAATAGGTTATTTTTCATTGCCATTAGAGTGAAATAACTAAATATAAACATAGGAGCCTGAGAAAAATAATCATTTTAGAAGAAAATGGCACTTAGAGGCTTTTGCATCTGAACTCTTCATTTGCAGAGGAAACAGTTTTGATCAGGTCTGAACAGCACAATGGTTTGTTCTTTCAGACCTCATTAGTCACTGTCAAGAAAAAAAGCTACCTTGTATAATTTTAAACATGACAAAAGTTGAGTCTTTTTGAGTCATTAACTCACAAAAGAGTTGAATCACTGCAAAATTACCTGCATATAATTAGCCATTGTGGGATTGAAATAGCATCTTAAGGAAACTGTCTTCAGATAAGTTTCAGTGGCGTTTTCTTTTCATCTTACATAAAAAGGGAAGTTTTTATAAGAAGAGCTCAGCTTTGTGTACATGGTTACCCGCAGTATCTACGCGGTAACCACTATATTTCTGCTTTTCCAAAAGTGCCACCTACTGTTAAAGAGTGGATTTGCTGTCAGCCCATCTGCCATTTTTGTTTAAATCATTTTATATACCATACATAATCATAAGGCTGAAATGCGACAGAGATTGTTGCTGATGCACCATGCTGTAGTTGGGCAGAAAACAACTTTATGCACGTGACACCATGACACGATGTAGTGATGGACAGTGAAGGTCATGTGATCCACCACCTGATACAGTTGAATACTTCAGCAGAGAAGAAAGACCTGCTGGAAACTAAGAGCACAGACACCCCTGAAACCTTCAGCCATTGACTGGTAGTCTGTCGATTAAAGTCAATACTGAGTTGCACAGATCAGAGCAGAGCTGTTCAGTTCTTCATCTGTACAGCAGTGTGGTGTGATGATGTGTGACAAGGAGATAATGGAAATTGATTCATCAGTTGTTCAGAGGCAGTGACGCTGATGACAGGCCACAGACATTCCTATCAGAACACTTGTCTCAGTCATGGGGGTGTCGACGACCCAAAGCACAGTCTGTGACACGTAACTCTTTTGTTTAGAGATCAGAAAAGCATTGGTTTTCTTGATGCCAAAAATTCAAAACCTTAAGCATTACATCACTTGCTCACCAATGGATCCTCTGCAGTGAATGGGTGCCATCAGAATGTCCAAACAGCTGATAAAAACATCACAAGTAATTCACATCACTCCAGTCCATCAGTTAATATCTTGTGAGACGAAAAACTTCTTGTTTGTGAAAAGAAATTCATACAGGTTTAGAGCAACTTGAGGGTGAGTACATGATAATACTATTTTTATTTTTAACTATCCCTTTATCATATAATGATAAGATCTCATATAGCCTGCTACACATGCTTTATCTTACACTACGTTAATTTTTAAGACAAACATGACTGCATTGATGAGGTGACAGGCATACTGGTTCGATTCCTGCACCAGCAGGAATTGAAGGTGGGGATTGTGAATGAACAGTGCTCTTTCCACCTTCAATACCGTGACTGAAGTGCCCTTGAGCAAGGCACCAAACCCCCAATTGCTCCCCGGGCGCTGGAGCAATGGCTGCCCACTGCTCCGGGTGTAAATTTTCACCTGCCAGAGACTTGCCCATCTGCCACACCCGGCCTGAATGTGTGTACTCCGTGCCAGATTCTGGACCCAAACAATCTGAGACAGTCGTAACTCACCGACACTGCTGCATCCATCCAAGTCGGAATCGGCCTGTTGCGCAGCACGCCGGACTTCTGTTCATTAGCTTGTACTGTTCATGAATATTTCATTTAAAATTGATGACGTTACCTAGCCAAAACGTTTACTTTCATTTTAATTATACAGATTAAAATACATAAATAACATGACTTAACAAATCTATAAACATCTCTTTCATTATTATGAAAGCAATTTTAAGGTCCATTAAAGAACTCAAGTTGATCAAGCTGACATGAGTAAAATTTATTTACACAACAATTTATCTACAAAACCATGTAATTACAGCAAAAAAACAGCAGTTTTAAGTGTAGATAAAATATTTAACACATTTTGCAAAATTTCCAATGCATTTACTTGAATGAATTTATATACACTTGGACTGTAATATTGAATAAATAAAGGTTAAAACAAAAAAAAATTTAAAGGTATTTTGAAAAACACATTGGTAAATGACAACATTTTGGAATTAAACATTTTATACTTCTGACCTGTTGGCGGTGTTATGCCAAATTCTGACCCCCGCCAGATTACTACCCACCCTAGTATTGGTTTAGCGTTAGGTGTAGGGGAGGGGTTAGGATTACAGGTGGGGTTAGGATTAGGCAAATCAAGTAGCGGTTTCCACGAGAGGGGGTAATAATTTGTCAGGGGTCAAAAATGGGCACAACACTGGTATTCAGTCAAAGCGTCAGTGTCTGGGTGATTAGAAATGACACTATATAAATCACACTACCAGAAGGGGTCACCTCATCTCGATAATTCACGTGAATGAATGCAAGCGGAGTTGGTCTACCTTGGGTACCTTGTCACCTGATCTCATGAAAGTGCATATTTGGTGTAGGCTAGTACACTGTAAAAAATAAAAAAACACAATTTGTTGAGTCATCTTAAAATTATTTGTCACCCTGCTTCCTTAAAATTTTAAGTTCAGTCAACTAAAATACGTTTAGTCAACTTGAAATGTTAAGTTGTACTAAGTAACAACTTAGATGTTTGTGTTTGCTAAACTTAACAGATGGGTAAGTAACCCAGCTGCCTTAAAATTTTAAGTTGATTCAACTCAAATATCCAAGTTGTCACTTAGTATAATTTAACATTTCAAGTTGAATAAACTTTTTTTGAGTTGACTGAACTTAAAATTTTAAGGCAGCCAGGATGCAAATTATTTTAAGTTGACTCAACAAATTGTTTTTTACAGTGTACTTATTTATACGCAGGAATTGACTTCAAATGACTTGCCGTACGATGCGCAATGGGTAGGATTAGGGGTGTGGGGTAGATGCGTATAATATGCATGCGAAAACTGCGTATTATGCAAGTCAAACACATGCATATCATATGCATGCCAAAGTCAATTTCAGCGTATGAATAGCAAAGCAAATACAAACAGAAAATCATGCTATTGATATGCATTTTCACAAGACCAGGCTCTCAAATTAGTACATTATAGGCTAATGAAAACAATACCTTCAAAATGAAAAGAAGCAGGTTGTTGTGATCACATCATTTTAAACTGCTAAACCCCTGGAAAGTCCAAGGATCCAGTAAGCGAAGGCGTTCAAACAGGCTTGTCACAGATCAAAAACATCTTGTTGATTTATAAGCTTTAGGTGGAGCATAACGAAAGTCTTCTGGCAAATGAGCAGTCTCGCATGCGAAATGAACTTTGCAAGTTCCTCTGTGAACTCGCTAAAGTAAAATACTAAAATGTAAAAACGCATCTATGCTTACGAAAAATATTTAATCAAAATGAACCCATACATCCACGTCTCTTGGTAAATAATTAATTGTTATTTGCTGTTATCACAGCCCACAGCACAACACAGCAGATAGACTGAATTGCAATTTGGTCCTACAAAGGGCGGCGGCACCACTGTGTGACATCACATGAAATCGATGAATAGGCGCTATTTGACCGGATTTTAGTTTGCGTGCACTTCAGGTGTGTGTGCGCACTGGAACCGCACGCATATGAAGTGTTTAACCGGCAAGGCTTTAAAGCAAATAATGTACTTGTGTGATTGTGAATAAGTGCAGTGTCCTGTGAGTGTAACCCTACCACTGAGTTACCACTGATGTAAATGTGTGTCACGATGTACAGTATATTGAGATGGAGGTGCCAGAACTGCAACTGATAGAATAGCACGATACTACGATATTTCTCAAAAAGCAGGTCGTGGAGACATTTTTATCATCCACGATCAATATCGCACGTCATATCGCACACCACAGGAGGAAGCATTATTATAGGCTGAAGCAATAGTTTAAAGTTAAAAAATGCCTTATGATGCATTTGCTTCTTATAAGCAAGCAGCTTTTCACTTCAAAAGACATTAACTAATGGACTGGAGTGTTGTGGGTTATTCGTGATGGTTTTATCAGTTGTTTGGACTCTGATGGAACCATTTACTGCAGAGGATCCCTTAGTGAGCAAGTGATATAATGCTACATTTCTCCAAATCTGTTATCTACAAAGTAAATTGTCAGTATTTTTATTTTTATTTATTTTTTTTTTTTTTACTAGAAAAGTTTTTTTTTTTTTTTTTTTTCTCATATTCTTGCATAAGTTATCTAGGTATTCAAAAGTAACTAAATTGTCACAATGTACTTGGATATTGTTATATTTTGTCCAAAATTGCTTTTCAGGAAATCTATTCCAATAATAAAAAGACATCATGTTTATCTGAGAGGCATGCGACGTTTGACGGGAATTGAAGGACATAAATGCAAACTGGTGGTATTTTTTTTTTTATCCATTTGATTTATCTCGAGTGCATGCTGAAAGCATTGTTATCATATTATATGCTACTAGGATGCAATTTCAATTAAACCACAGATTGTTCACAACAGCATGCATCTGTATTATAGTCTACTGTAGCATTGAACCACATGGGTAAATGTCACACTTTATGATGCATTAGCCACATAATTCATATCATCACATCGAGATGATATTCAAGATAACGACATACAAAGACAACAATACTATTATCATGTAGCTTCAAATTCATTTCCCCATAAAACAGTCTTGCAACAAATGTAATAGAATAGCATTTCTTATTTCATTATTGCAACATATGATGGATTCAGGTATTAGTCTACAACAACAAAAAAGTATAGCTTGAAAAATAAAACATTTCATTGTCACAAAATTGTTCTGCTTTAATGTTAAATGTTAGAAGTAAATGTCACCCACCCACGCTCAAGCTCAGTGGTATCCTGCCAAGCCATATCAATTACATATTTTTACATTTTTAAAGACATACAGCCAGTCTGCCCACATGCGAAAACTCGGATAATTAACACAGCTCCCTGAAGGAAACCAATTTAAGCTGCTTTTCATGATTTCTCTATTTAGCTGAGAACATGTTTTATTTTTAAACTAGATTTTAAAAGCAAAATATGAAATATAAGTGGTACAGAAACCACTGCCACAATGCTAGGGAAAATTGTGACAAAGACTAAATAAAATATTCTAACATTCTAAGCCATAATTATGACAAACATTTCAATGCTTTATGTTAGAATTTTATCTCATATTTCAACATTTTATTTGAAAACTAAACTAGCTCTGATATCTGACTTCTCCAGACTTAAAATCAGGGCAAAAATGTAGACGGAAGTCATGCAGTGTATTCCAGCCATTAGCAGACATCACTAATAAGAGAATTAGATGTTGGTACTTGATATCAGTTGATGTGATTAGCCTAATGATAAATGTGGTATTGGCTGAGTTAAAATGATATTACGACTGCTTAATTTGATTGAATATGAAATGTAAAGTAGTAAATTAGTTTGGTTGGAGAGCTGAGCATCTTGATGCTCCAGCGTCACACTGTATTTGTGAGGCTCCTGGGAAAGATTTGTCTGTTAACAACATCTGCATTCACATCCACTGCTCAGTAACACCATCAAATGACTGTTCTGATTAGCGTTGAGTGGCTAACAGAGCACATGCACAATTATTCTGTGATTGTTAATGTGTGTGTGCGTGCATCTGCGTGCATAATCAGGCCTCATTGAAACTTGTGTGAAATTTGCAACTTACAAATTAAAGGAATCGTTCGCCCAAAAAAGACAAGTGGATGAAAATGTCCTCACCCTCAAGCCATCCAAAATGTAGATGAGTTTGAGCGACTTCATCACAGCGACTACACTGTAAAAAGTAAAAAAAAACAAAAAACACTTTTTTTGTTGAGTCACAATTTGTTGAGTCAACTAAAATAAGTTTATTCAACTTGAAATGTTAAGTTGTACTAAGTAACAACTTAGATATTTGTGTTTGCTAAACCTACCAGATGGGTAAGTAACCCAGCTGCCTTAAAATTTTAAGTTGATTCAACTCAAATATCTAAGTTGTCACTTAGTATAACATTTCAAGTTGAATAAACTTTTTTTTTTGAGTTGACTGAACTTAAAATTTGAAGGCAGCCAGGTTACAAATTATTTTAAGTTGATTCAACAAATAGTTTTTTACAGTGTAGTCTATCAGTTAACATCTTGTAAAGTGAAAAGCTGCATGTTTGTAAGAAACAAATCCATTATTAATACATTTTTAAGCTAAGATATGAGTCCTCTGTCCATAATATTGCTTTCTCCTTTTACTAAACCTTAACTGAAAATGAAAACCAAAATGCTACTATACAACTATTACAACCAGCTTACAATAAGCCACAATTAAAAATAAGAATCATTATTACTTTACACAGTACATACAGTATTTTTTTAAACACTTCAGTCAAGTATTTCTGGAAGGACTGCAGTAGTGTAGACAGTGATGAAAGGGCATATTATTACATTGAAGTCCTTATGACAAGAACCAATACATTTTCTATGTGAATATCCTTCTGATTTGACAGAAAGATTTGTTCTGTAAGCATTATGGCCAGATGAAGGTCGTCGCAAAAAGAAATTGGGTCAAAGCGGAGCAAAAATAGCTAATCCAAATATCTCATACAGTCACACGCTGATAATGCTCCATTAGAGGAATGAAAATGACCCTTACGGCTTACAGGCCTCTCTTAGTGACGTTTGCTCTTGGTTCATGGCTTAAGTTAGATCAGATCGATTGAGAAGCCAAAAACACTTTTGTGGGTGCTATTATATCAGTAATGGATTTGGTCTGGGATGTTAAGCTTACCGATCAGCAGTAGAAGAGAAATATGCAGCTTGATTTTTTTTTTTGTTAAAGCTCTTGAATTAAATCTTTCTACCAAAAGTATGTGCTACAGTATTTGAGTTGTTTGGTTGTGTGGTGGGACTACTTTGCTAGGCGGATGGACTTTTGGTTATATAATAATTCCTGTGGGTAGAGTTATTCAGTGTAAACAGTTACGTTAAGTCACTTTCCAGCATCTTTGCATGTTTTGTGCAAAAGGTACATTGTTACCTACCTGACAAATCAATGGATTATTTCAGCAATGGATTATTTCAGCTAAGCCATGGTCACAGTGCTAGCACAAAAAAAAAAAAAATTAAAGTTGTCATTTATGTTTCCAGCATAAACCTTAACCTGAGTTATGTTTTTATTTTTATTTTTTATTTTTTTTAGTTAAAACTTGTTAAATCTAGCATTCTGCTTGCTTTTAGGTCCCCCTGTAGTCAAAATTTTTATCCCTTAAAACTCTTTGATCATCAAAATGACATATTTAAATGTTTTTTCTTGTGAAAATAATTTTCTTATGCCTTAAAACAGCTTGAATGTAACTCTACCCCCCTTGCCTCATTTACTATATGCGGATCTATAAATATGCAAATTAGCCCCGCCCCCACGCAGTCACTCCAACCAGAGCCCCGTTATCCACTAACTGAACTGTAGTAAATGTGAAACATGGATAATGGTCGATAAAACTATGTTTTTACTAGCGGACAACTACAGTAGACACTGTAACATTTGTTAAAGTTATTTACTTGACGATGCTGTGCCCTCAAAATCCCCTGAAGGCTCGAATGCAGCCTAGTTTGTGATTCCAGTTTGCATCCACGAGCATATGCGAGTGAAGTGCAGATGGCAATGCGGGAGAGGTGCGTCTGACTCCGGGCTACTTTTACAGTGTTTCCGCAGGTTATTTTTCAAGTTAGCACCTAGTGGTTGTGCTCTATTTAATGCTATATATGCTCTATTAAATGCTCTATTTAATATTTGGTTTTGTGCTGAAAATCCTATTGGTATAATTTGCATGCTAATGATAAGAATCTATCCTTTGCATAATTGGTTACTTATTTTGTGATGTAGCAAAAAAAGGGCTGTTTCAAACCACATTTCTGGGACAGCCTTTGGGAAACTACAGTTTTAAGGAGAAAATACTCAGCAGTCGTGTTGATTAATGGACTGGGACATGGTTTGTCTAAAAGCATATTAAAAACACCAATTAGACAAATAAACAACATAAAAATCTTGATTTTCACTACAGGGGAACTTTAAATAAATAATAGGGATTAGGTAGTGCTATACATCTCACAATTCAGATTTTTTTCAGTTTGTCTCTCAATCCTGAGTTTGTCTCGCAATCTTAAATTTTTGTCTCGCAATCCTGAGTTTATGCCTCGCAATCCTGAGTTTGTCTAGCAATCCCGAGTTTATGTCTTGCAATCCCGAGTTTATGTCTCACAATCCCGAGTTTATGTCTCACAATTCTGAGTTTGTCTCGCAATTCTGAGTTTATGTCTCGCAATCATGAGTTTGTCTTGCAATTCTGAGTTTATGTCTCGCAATCCTGAGTTTATGTCTCGCAATCCCGAGTTTATGTCTCACAATCCTGAGTTTGTCTCACAAGCCTGAGTGTCTTGCAATCCTAAATTTATATCTCACAATCCTAAGTTTTTATCTCGCAATCCTGAACTTTTCTTGCAATTCTGAGTTTATGTCTAGCAATTCTGCCATAGTCACATAGTAGCACAAAAAAAAATTAAAGTTGTCTTTTATGTTTCCAGCATGAAGTTTATATTTGAGTTTAAACCTTACAATGTGACTTTATATCTCAGTTTCCCATTTTTGCAAAAATTCAGGCTTTATTTCTCTGAATTGCAAGATATTAAACTCCTAATTCGGAGAAAGAAAGTCAGTTGTGAGATGTGAGCTCGCAATTGTGAGTTTATAACTCTTACTGTGCAACATAAACCTGCAGCTCTAAGAAGAAGAGCTTACATCTGTCTCTTGCCCTTCTGAGTTTATATTTCACAATCCTATTTTGCAATCGTGAGTTTACATTTCGCAGTTCTGACTCTGTTTTGCAATCCTGAGTTTATATGTCTCAATCTTGACTTTTTGTTAGAAGTGTGATATATCTTGCAAGTCAGACTTTTTAATTAAAATGTGAGAGAAAAAATATGTTGTATTACAGAAATATTAAATGCACAAGACTCAGCTGAGCGTAAGTATGCTTAATTAGAAAAATACAACATGTGCGTATTATATTAATGACAAAATATGTTATGCACCCAGTACATGTTCCCAAGAGTACATGTAAAAACAAGAATACATGTTGTACTAATGTCTTGGCTGTACTTCTGTTGTTGTATGGGTATTTAATATGTTGCTGTTTATTCAAACTGAGAGATGAGTCCTAATGATTGTCTGTGGTAATCACCATTAAGCCACACATGCTGTCAATAGAGCTTAACATGTATTTAACCCCAAACATTCCTTTTAAAGATCCTGTTCCCAGCATTAGCATGAAAATAGGTAGCTAAAGTGAGCATGAAACAGCCAAGGGACTTCCACTTTCCACAGTGATTCCACAGACATCGGCAGATCCTCACCTGTCTCTGGGTTTTCCAGACATACTTTCCACCGGGAGTGAGGGGTTTCCATTGTTTCGCTATATTGAGCTGGAATGTGTAACGGCTGTGTGGAACTCAGGGTCACATGGAGAAATAAGGCGGCCCGTTCACCTCTCACTCTCGCGGGGAATCCGAGAACATGTTGGAAACGAAATGGGAATGATGCTGGTTATGGCGGCCCGGAGCTATATATACTGTCCCACTGGCTTCCTGACCCGCATGCCAATCTGTCACAGTTTGTGGTTGCTAGGATATTAAATATATAGATAGGTTGACAGTGCTATTCAGAATAAAAGCATGTGAACTCTGTGTGTGTGTGTTTGGATGAGCTGTAATCTTTTCTAATGCAGCTCAGATCATTATAGCATCAGCTTTTCACCACATTACTTCCCACAGCTCTTTCATCTCCCCGTCACTCATCGTCACGCTCTGAGATTTTCTCGACTTGCCCGGTCAGATTATTTTTACTGTATGAAGGAAACTGAACATGTTGACAGAAAAATCCTTTGCTCTGAACCAGGGATCAATATAAATAGCTGCTCCCTCAGGAGCCTGTCATAAACACAGAGCCTTAAAGATTTATTTAAAGAGAACTAGGACACCATAACTTTTTATTGTAGTTGATTAATCGCTTATCTTTGCTAAAACTTCATCAGTATGGTTTTCTTAATTATCAAAATTTTAAATATTACTTTATATTCCAGAATTGACTTTATATCTCACAAAGTGTCTGTATATCTCACAGTTTCTTATGATTGCAAATACATCTCACAGTGTGACTTTATAGACTGCAATTGTGACTCAATTTCTCATAATTGCAACTTCTCTTACAATGTGATATATTTCATAGTATAGGGATCATTTATAATAATTGCAATGTAACATTGTATTTCACTACATCTCTCACTTCCATCTTAGTTTCTCATAATTGCAACTGTGTCACAATATTAAGTAATCATTAGCTCATCATGAGTTAAATCTCACAATGTTATTTTAGATCTTACAGTTTTTCATATCTTATAATGTGACATTTTATCTCATGATTTTGTTACTTATAATTGCAAAATAATTACAATGTGACTATATATTTCACAATATTTCGTAATTGTGGGTTTCTGGCAATCCTGAGTTTATATCTCACTGTTATGAGTTTATATTTCACAGTCCTTGGCTTATGCATCTCAGTCCTAAATTTATATCTTGTTATTCTCACTATTCTGAGTTTATATCTCACAGTCCTGAGTTTGTCTCACAATCCAGAGTTAATATCTCACAATCCTGAGTTTATATCTCACAATTCTGAGTTTATACCTCGCAATCCTGAGTGTATATCTTGCAATCTTGAGTTTATATCTCACAATCCTGAGTTTATATCGTGCTATTCTGAGTTTATATCTCGCAGTCCTTAGCTTATATGTCGCAATCCTGAGTTTATATCTTGCAATCCTGAGTTTATATCTTGCAATCTTGAGTTCACATCTCACTATTCTCAGTTTATCTCACAATCTTGAGTTTGTCTCACAATTCTGAATTTATGCCTCGCAATCCTGAGTTTATATCTCGCAATCCCGAGTTTATATCTTGCAATCTTGAATTTATATCTCACTATGCTGAATTTATATCTCACAATCTTGAGTTTGTCTCACTATTCTGAGTTTATATCTCACAATCTTGAGTTTGTCTCACAATCCTGAGTTTATACCTCGCAATCCTGAGTTTATATCTTGAAATCTTGAGTTTATATCTAGCAATCCTGAGTTTATATCTTGCAATCTTGAGTTCATATATCACTATTTGAGTTTATACCTTGCAATCTTGAGTTTATATCTCACTATTCTGAGTTTATATCTCATGATCTTGAGTTTGTCTCGCAATCCTGAATTTATATCTTGCAGTCCTGGGTTTATATCTCGCTATTCTGAGTTTATATCTCGCAAAATAATTACAATGTGACATTGTATTTCACAATATCTCAATTGCAACAATATCGCAGTTGACTTTGTTTTTCATAACTGTGAGTCAGATCGTGCAGTGTTACTTTATATCTCACATTTGCGATTGAGGTTTTTATAATTGTAATATTTGTATTCTACAGAGTGACATATCTCATATAATGTTATTTTTTCATAATTGCAATGTGTTTATAATTTGAAAAAATATATACATACACATTTACAGATTAATGTAAACAAGTGTAAGTATATTTAAAATAATATTTAAATTGAATAAATATTTAATATTTTGCTTAAATTGTATACCACATATTATCAAGGCCAGTATTACCAGTTTTGATACTGCTACCCTTTTAAAATAATTTATTTTTGGCATAAATCACTGAAAATTTCAATAAGATAACAGCATTAAAAATAAAGGTCTAATAAAACTAAGAAATAAAAACACCCTAGTTTACATACTGAGATACTGAGGCTAATCAGTATTCAACTAAATTAAATTTAATTCAGTTTTGCTACAAAAATGATAAGATGTCCCATAGGGGGTATGTGAAATGAAATTACCCGATGAATTGGATTTCCCAACACTACTTAGCGTTGCTACTTTTAATTAGCTAACTCTCCAGCACTGTACAGATGCATAAATAGCAGCATGATATCTGCCAAAACCACCGTGCTCTCTAGATATCTGAATTGACTGTTGAAAAACTCAAATCAGTCAGCTGTTCATTTACAGCGTCACTAAAACGAAGCTGCAAACATTTTAATTTGTGGATGCCAACATCACCACAAGCTCTTGAATGAAGACAGCTCTGCTGTAGGTTATCTCACCCTGTGCAGCAATTCACCCTCATCAGGAGACTCCATTGGCCATGAGAATTCATCAGGCACGGCTTATTAACTCACACAGGCAGGAGTTTATAGGAGGAAAGGAACTGAAACAAGGCTCTTTGGAGCAGGGTTTTAATTTGTGATTTCTCTTTCTCACACACACACACTTTTTCTGTATGTTTTTCACTATTTCATGATTTATTCAGAGGGAACAGCCCCTGTTGAGTCTCTAGTGTCCATCTCTCAATCACTGAAGGAGTGCACAGCCATACGGATGCTAGAAGAGGCTGGAAAAAATGGGTGTGTGACTGTGGAAGATACTAAATGATAACTTTGTGTTTGGGATTGCAAATCTGAAGGAAATGAGCAGACGATGCTGTAATGGATGTGATTGCGTCTCACATTTCAGCTCAAGTCATCTCTATAAACACCTTTATTTAAGCACAGTGACATTTCCCGGCAGGCACCAGTCCACATTTAGCACATGCATATAGCGCTGGGGTGAGGGATGATGCATGAGCTCAGGCTGTGGGTCATGGGTCACGTGTAAATGGAGGTCTGGTATGCATGGTCATTTTTAGTAAGACTGCTGGGGTGAGGAAAAATTGATTTACTGGTGGGCTGTAATTCTGTCACAAACAATTCTGAATTGATGCACAAAAATCATTATCTTAACTTTAAATGATACTTTCTATAGTGACTTTATATCTCACAGGTGGAACTCTCATAATTGTACCTTCGTATCTTGCAATGTGAGATTATATATCATGTAATGTTGTTTTTCATACTTGCAATATTATTACAATGTGACATTATATTTCACATTATCTCACAATTCCATCTTTGTTTCTCGTATGTGCAACATAATTACATTATGGTATTACATTTCATAAAATCTCACAATATCGACGGTTTTTGTGACTTTGACTTTATGAGAAGCCGAGTTGCAATTGCAAGATGTAGTTGTACCTTAAAGGAGAAGTTCACTTCCAGAACAAAAAATTTACAGGTAAAGTACTCACCCCCTTGTCATCCAAGATGTTCATGTCTTTTTTCTTTTCTTCAGCTGTAAAGAAAAACATTTCAGGATTTTTCTCCATATAACAAACTGATATGGTGTCCCGTTTTTGAATTTCAAAAAGGCAGTTTAAATGCGGCTTCAAACGATCCCAAATGCGTTTTTAAACAATCCCAGCCGAGGAAGAAAGGTCTTATCTAGCGAAACTATTGGTTATTTTCATTTAAAAAATACAATTTAAATACCTTTTAATCTCAAACGCTCATCTTGTCTTGCTCTCCTTGAACTCTGATTCAAGACAGTTAGGGTATGTCGAAAAACTGACCCAGTCTTGCAAGTGAACATGCAAAGAAGATCAAACACCCTTAACAAAAAAGGTAAAACAGCGATATAGGATGATTTTGAAGTTGAGGGAGAACACGAGATGAGAGTTTTTTTGATCGTTTCACTAAATAAGAACCTTCTTCCTCAGCTGGGATCGTTTACAACTGCATTTTTAAGCTGCATTTAAACTGCATTTTGGAAGTTCAAAATCGAGGCACCATATCAGTCCATTATATGGAGAAAAATGCTGAAATGTTTTCCTCAAAAAACATAATTTCTTTATGTCTGGAGAAAGAAAGACATGAACATCTTGGATGACAAGGGGTGAGTACATTATCTGTTAATTTTTGTTCTGGAAGTGGGCTTTTCCTTTAACATCTTAAAATGTGACATTATATCTCATGCAATGTTGTCATAACTGATATTTCAAAATATACCTGGCAACTTTACCTGGCCATTTGCTCTAATTTTACCCTAGATAAATGTACTCTATTAGGCACATATCCAGTTGTTTGTGTGGAATGGGGAAGCCATTAGCATGAAGAGCAGGCTTTTTTCCCTAATAACAAAGGAAACAAAATATGCTGTATTTTTTGTTCATACAGATAAGACTAATACGTCATTCTTCCAGAATAACACATTATTTGAACATATCGTTTGCCAAGCCATGTTATTTTTAATTTGCTTCAGGAAATAAAAGATGACTTGGAACCCTCAAGTAGGAGTCACACAATATCAGGTCCATCAAAACTTTTAGCAAACCTTCATTTTTTGGCCTCTGGTTCTTTTCAACATACTGTGGCTTCTTTATTTCTTATTTCATTTTTTGTGACTATGCTCATTTTCACTGAGCTTGGTATATTGCGTTGGTCGATATGTAAATTACATGTTGCATCTGTGTTCTTTAATTTGCGCGTTGTTAATAAATCACCTGCAAAAAATTCCCCTCCCATCGGCACAGTTTTGGAATTGCGCTCTTGCGCTAATTTGCCCTGTTTAGTATAACTGGCCCATAGTCATTACTTTTGCCAGTGCTTTGTGGCAAACTTTATGTGTGCGCTTAAGCACAGAATAGACTATATATTAAAGGCTCATTATGACTGAGTTCCCCACTCTTAAGTTTTCTCTTAAATTTGCATTTAGTCAACTAATGTGCTATTAGTCATCACATTTAGCCAACTACTAGAATCTTTAGTCAGTCCTGCTTGCAACTGTGACTTCAGAATTACCTTTTAGTTTTTGACTATGAGGCAGACAGTCTTGTATAAACAAATGGCATGCTTTAAATGTGCAAGCTATGGTAATCCTATAATGTGTTGAGATACAAGCTTACCAAATCGTGGGGTGTCTAAAATTCCCTAACCCTAACAACTATCAGCCTGGATAATTTTCAAACAGTTATATATCAAGATTAAAAAAAAAAAAAAAAAAAAAAGAGGCTAATCCCAGGTTGATTTGCTGAGTTTCTTGTTTAGCTGGTCTGAATTCCCAACTTGGTGAATGAGGTTGATCTGGTGTATTTGCAGGGATGTAGAACATACATATACATTCAGCACACAAAAACACACACTCATTCATTCACTCCAGGGGTTTCTATCAAAGAGCCCTCATCCACCCACACTGACCTTTCATACTCACATTCTGTTGTTTATCTGTCCTCTCTTTCTGTCTCGGTTTCTCTCATCCATTTAATGAGCCGCTTTTGAATCAAATTAGCCTCTCAAAGCAGGTCTGTACCCCCTATACAGCTAATGGACTGAATGCATGATATATGGGCATCAAATTTGTGCCTCACATGGGTTTGCAGAGAGACTTATGGGGAGGCTAGGTTAGCGCACCCCTGGTTATTCCACCCCTGCTGAAGTCAGAGTATTTTGAGGGCTTTTTCTAAGCAGGGGTTGTGTAATACAGTGTAATGCAACACATTAGGTATCTCCCCTCGCTCATATGCATGGCTCAGTTCACTGAGCTGTGTGATTGAATAAGGTTATGAAACGTGGAAAATGGATGTCGGTTGAGGGTAATCCCTTCCTCTGAATCTCTCGCTGGGTAAATTTGGACTAACGGGAATATGAGGTTCGTCTGTGAAGCGAATCCTCTCAAGTTGCTGTGTGTGCGATTTCAAGCGGTACGACTCTTAAAAATGTGTAGAACTAGTGCACTTCATGTTTTGTTTCCTTCAGTGCTTTGTGAAGAGTGAGAGTCTCACCGCACCAGATGTTTGTCTGTCGACATTTATGTTATATTATACTTTGTATTTGGGGGCTCGTCCGGGATGGTCCACTCTGTGGATAATTCTGACCAAGAACCACCAACACTGACAGGAAGAGAATGTCTGACCAATATGTAATCGACATTTACAGTGCACAACATAAATGAGTACACACTCTCTGAATAAATATAAAAGGTGTATTTTCTTAATGATCACTAATTTGTGGAAAGATGGCAAAATTGAAATGTATTAATCATATGCTTAATAAAAACAAAATATATGCCAATATTTTCTATAAAATAAGTAAATTACCCAATTTTGTTTAAATGAAGGATTGCAGAAATGAGTACACCCTTGATTTAATTCAGCAAATGTATAATATTCTAGTACTTAATAGTACCAGAACTCTAAGTACACTGCTCTGACCCTTCTTGGTACTGAGAGAACAAGTTCATGACAAATTTTCACACCTGTCCTGTTTAACTCCTGGAGGACGACCTCCTTAAATGCCTTGGTATTTAATGGGGAGTTTTGCTCAGCTTGTCTCTACAGAATCCCCCACAGCTGCTCAAGAGTGTTAAGATTGAGTGAAATACATGTCCACTGAAGGATTTTCACCTTGGGAGAATGAATATCTTCATTGTCATGCTGAAAACATTCTCAACAATGCAGGGAATGAGGGGAAGGTAGCATCTACTGTTTCAAGTTTTTGTGTTACATCACACATGGTGTGTGAATTCATGACAGCTTTGATAAAGTACAACTCCCTCACACCTTTAGTACTCATAAATCCCTGTAGAAGAGCTTTACTACCCCTGAACGTCACTGTGGGAACCAGGGATTTCTCACTGTACTCCTCCTTTAGCAACACAAGAACATTTTGGATGCTTTTGGATCTGAAACTATTGACTTGGTCTCTTGAGACCAGAGTATGGATTCCCAGAAGTCTATATTTTGTAAATACGGGCCTTGGAAGAGGTTAAATGAGTTTATTGTGCTTTGGCCACAGTAGGTAATTCTAGTGGTGCCAACAACCATGCATGTCACTTCTGCAGGCTGTGTCGTACTCTGTGAGATAAAGTGTCACTCTTTTCATAGCTTTTGCCGGCTCTGAGACACTTGCATGTTCTTTCTCCTGCTCTTTTTCTAGCAAAAAATCACTCATCCTTAAATGAAAACCTAAAGTAAGGACCTGATTGTCTCAGGAGCATTGTCACAAGTCCATTGTTTTTGAATGTCGGTACTATTTCTGCTATATTTTCACACTTAAAACTATAATTTGGTATTCCTCTTGTACCGTTGTCCTCTTTTATGCTAAGAAATAAATCTCCTGGCAGTTCTCTTTCAAGTGGTTCCTTTGTTGCCAGCATTAAGTCGGAGTATGATTCAGTAGGCTATATAACACTTTTAATTGTCAGGAATTTACTTGTCTTTAAAAGTTTTGGTTTAATATACTTACCTGTTGATGAAAAATTCCCTTAAACCTACACTTTTTTTTTTTTTTGGTTTTATTTAGTAACTTTCAGGAGAGGGGGTGTACTCATTTATGCTGTGCACTGTATTTTGTTTATTGAGACATTTTGCAGCAGATAAATCCGAAACCAATGATTGCATATTAATAGTTTGGTAAAAACTAGTTCAAGAATCTAGTAGATTCTTTCAAGGATCCCTTCTGTTCAAGAAAACCCAGTCTGCTCTGATTGGTCAGATGGCTCAGTCTGTTGTGATTGGTCTACCACGGGCAGCCAGTGAAGACCATAGGCAGGCATTATGCAAATTTGTTATAAACCTACGTAGGTTTGTGCAGGAAGCAAGGCCGGAATCCCTGATGACTCATTTCAGGCAGTTCAGAATCATTTTTTTTTCTTTTTGGAGACAACAACTCCATTTGTCGTGCACTTTGCTCTACTTTGCAGACTGTTTACATTCCCAAACAGCTATATGCATCCAATTTAATATCTGAAATGGCATAATAAGGCTATTTTTATCTCCCTAATGTAAATTTCTCAGTATTTTAATGCAAAAAGTCTCTTATTACTTTTAAGGCCACCTATTAGGCAAAATCCACTTTGGACATTAAATGTGTGTTGGCAGTGTGTGAACACAACCACCCTACCAGTGGCGATTTCTTTAAGACTGCAAGGGAAGCTCAGCTTCCCCTATAATGTCACAAAATTAATGGTCAAATTATGTACTATTGTATTAACATTTTATTGACTAAAAATGCGTTAGAAAACGTTCATCTCAAAGACGAGTTCGTTCAGAATCAGTTAGATATAGCAGGTCGGCTGACTTGATTTTCTTCTCATACATTCCCGTAGCGTCACAGTGCATTTCCCCGTTGAAGCCCAGTATCCATTGACTTCAATGGGGCTGCTTTGAACGTTTTTTTTCAGTGCTTTGAAACTAGACGGTCATTGGATAAACGCTGCGATTATGTCCCGCCCACGGACGCTCAGCGTCTCTGGGGGTGAATGAGGAGCAAATGAGGAGTGGGCTGGCCTGGACTCCGAGCTTCTGCATGATGATTGGAGGGTCTGTCGAAAGATTGCATCTCCTTTTGACTGACAGCGATTTTGTACTATAAGGAATCGCTGAAGCTATTCGCGCTCAGTCCCATCGTGGATTTCTCAAGTTCAGTCGAAATAAAACTGCTGCAACCTATTTCTTTATATTTGCTTGGCGAAATTGCTTGATTTTCTTCATACATTTCACACAATTATACACCACATTCCTTGTTTCACTTTTACAGAGTTTACAATTTTTTTTAGATCGTTCATTCATTCATTCATGTTAATATTTAATGTAGTAATCAATATATATATATAGATTACTACATTAAATACTAACATGGAGGATGACTATAAATTAATATAAATATATATATATATATATATATATATAGTAATCTTGAAAAATTTTAACATAACATAATGAAACCTTATATTTCTATTAAAATACTTTAGAAATAAATAAATAAATAAATCTCCATAATAACCTTATTTAAATTGCAAAATATTTATACTATATAGTAGCATCTGACTAAAAGAAAAAATACATCATATTTTGCATAATAAAACTAAAGCTTTTTTTTTACGATTGTTTGCATTGTGACTTACTTATGACAATAAGGCACATTCTTGTGAATAAATAAATAGACAATTTTACGATGTAGGCCGAAAATGAGCTTCCCCCTATTTGACAGACCAGTAGCCGCCACTGCACCCTACAGTGATAAAAATCCACCCACTCCTTATATTTTTAATCCCCATTAAACCAAATCAGTCTCATTAAGCATCTGGTTTTGATTCTCAAAGCAGTGTGACATCACATTGTCTAGGCCACGCCTACAGCTGCTGACTGACAGTCCTGCATTGCCATGGTTTCCACCCTCAGCAAGCCGTGTTTGGTTGTACAATGTCCTCCATTTTCTTTGTGCTCGAGCAGCTGTAACGTCAGCAATGTTTTGTATTTGGATGTAAGACTGAACATAAGAGATTGCTTGTAATTTTGAAGGTAAAACTGTTTATTGCTGTAGGTATGCGAAGCAGAGATGTATATGCTACGGCCTCTTCTGAAGGCAGGGTGGGAATGCGCAGCTCATTTGCATTTAAAGTGATACACACCATCTTTTTTTTTTTTTTTAGACGCACCCCAAAAGTTCATTTTCCAGATGTTGTAATAAATTATCTGTGGGGTATTTTGAGCTGAAACTTGACAGACACATTCTGGGGACACCCACGACCAATATTACATATTGTAAAAAGAGGCATAATAGGTGCCCTTTAATGTGCAAACATTTGTAAGAAGAAAATATATTTAGTGCCTCTTTAAAGTGTGCATAACTTTAGCAGTAGCGCATCATGTTTGAGCTCTTCTCTCAGGAATAGCAGGTGCTGCTGGTGAATATATATTTGTATCCTGTGAATCTCTCTTTCTGTCTGAACCCTATTAAAGGCGTGAGAGTGTAGGGCCCTCCTAAGTGCTCCTGACTGTGTGAGTCCAGAGGGAGATCTGTGATGAGCACCTTCCACTGCCTGTCTGTCACAGCTGATAGAAAACAACAGCCCTGAGAGATGTGAGAAACAATAATGCCTCAGACACACCGAATAACCAGCTAGAGTCTTTCTCTGCTGTTGTTTTGTGACTGAAGGATGTTGATTTGTCTGTGATCCCGACTTATTCTGCTTGTATATGTTGTATTTTATACCTGTGATCTTTATCATAGATAATGATTTTTATTTTATTTGTTTCAGCTTCTTTGAGATATATATTCTAAAGGGATGAAAATTACCCCATGATTTACTTACCCTCAAGCCATTCTAGTTATATATGTCTTTCTTCTTTCAGACAAATACATTCAGAGTTATATTAAAAATGTCCTGGCTCTTCCAAACTTTATAATGGCAGTGAATGGCTGTTGAGATTTTGAAGTTTAATAAAGTGCATCCATCCATTATAAAAAGTGCTCCACATGACTCTGGAGGTTAATAAAGGCCTTCTGAAGTGAATTGATGCATTTATGTTCAGAAACATATCCATATTTAAAACTTTATAAACTGTAATCTCTAGCTTCCGCTAACTATCGTATGTATAGTGGCGAGAGAGTGTCGTTCCAGCGGATGACCTAGGATGTAGACGAATGCGAAAGAGCAGAGGAGAGAGCAAAACAAAACATCAGTCACAAATTAGAAGTTCCTTTGCTGTATACAAAACTTGTTTCTCGCAAAACTAGCATATTCTCACTGGAGCTTACACTACGCCTATGTCCTACATCATCAGTTGGAAGGCCACTCTCTTGTAAACGTGCCAATGACAGTTAGCGGAAACTAGAGATTGTGGTTTAAAAACAAACATACTTACCCCAAACTTTTGAACTGTAACACACAGTTGAGGTCAAAAGTTTACATACACCTTGCAGAATCTGCAAAATGTTAATTATTTTACCTAAATAAAAGGGATCATACAGAATGCATGTTATTTTTTTATTTAGTACTGACCTGAATAAGATACATAAAAGATGTTTACATGTAGTCCACAAGAAAAACTAATAGCTAAATTTATAAAAATTACCCTGTTCAAAAATTTAGAAACGCTTGATTTTTAATACTGTGTTGTTACATGAATGATCCACAGCTGTGTTTTTGTTTGTTTGTTTGCTTAGTGATAGTAGTTCATGAGTCCCTTGTTTGTCCTGAACAGTTAAACTGTTTGCTGTTCTTCAGAAAAATCCTTCAGGTCCCACAAATTGTCTTTGGTTTTTCCAGCAGTGACTGTGTGATTTTGAGATCCATCTTTTCACACTGAGGACAACTGAAGGACTCGTATGCAACTATTACAGAAGGTTCAAACACTCACTGATGCTTTAGAAAGAAAAAATATGCATTTAGAGCCAGGGGTGTAAACTTTTGAACAGAATGAAGATGTATATTTTTCTTATTTTGCCTATATATATATTTTTTTTTTTTTTCATTTAGTACTGCCCTTCAGAGGCTACAGAAGATACTTACATGTTTCCCAAAAGACAAAATAAATTAAATTTACCCTGATCGTTCAATTCAAAAAGTTTTCACTCCCGGCTCTTAATGTTTTATGTTTCCTTCTGGAGCATCAGTGAGTGTTTGAACCTTCTGTAATAGTTGCGTATGAGTCCCTCAGTTGTCCTCAGTAAGAAAAGATGGATCTCAAAATCATACAGTCATTGTTGTTCAAATACAAAAAAATGTTAAAAACCAAAGAATTTGTGGGACCTCAAGGATTTTTCTGAAGAACAGCAGGCAGTTTAACTGTTTAACAGCACAAACAAGTGACTCATGAACAACTATCACTAAACAAAAAAACACAGCTGTGGATCATTCAGGTAACAACACAGTATTAAGAATCAAGTGTATGTAAACTTTTGAACAGGGTCATTCATTATTTTTTTCTTGTGGACAATATGTAAAGGTCTTTTATCGGAAATATCTTACTTAGGTCAGTAGTGAATTAAAAATAACATGTATTTTGTATGATCTCCCTCTTATTTTGGTAAAATAATTAACATTTTGCAGACTCTGCAAGGTGTATGTAAACTTTTGAACTCAACTGTATATTAAAGCTATAAAACTTTATCTTAAACTTATCTTTATCTTTATTAAAACTTGACAGGTTTAAATTTGCAGAAGTGTTGATTACATCAATTTAGCTCTTTTTTTGTCATTTTTTTCAGCTGTACACACTGGCTTGGAGCCACTGGCCACCTATGTTGTATGTCTTGTATATGTTTTCTACCACTGTAAAATCACTATAAATGGCGGTCAGTCAAAGGCCATTTGAGACCCTGCATGTAGTAGTTTATGAACAAATGTCATTGAAAATAGTCATTTCTCATTTCATTCCTGTGAGACCATTGCACCCACGTAAAGCAGTGGAGTACAACGAGATTACGGCAACGTAAGTGGTGTTTTCCACCGAGAGTGAAAGTCAATGAATCCAATCTGACGTTTTAAAATAAACATGCTCCCCGCTGGGCGGCGAGTTGATTCGAGTGCATTGGGCATGCATGCTGTTTGCTGTCTGAGTTAATGACTTCATTAAATTCTGTGTGCAAGGCCACTGAGAGCAGAGGGCGGACCCCTCGATCTCTGAACCGCAACTAAAACATCATCAGAATGCATGTCAGTTGTGGTGGAGCTCCTTGTTTCTGCACGCTTAGTGCTCTAATGGAAACAGAGAGTGAGGTCACAGCAGAGCCTGAGGCCTGAAACACACTTCACACAATTATGTGAACACAAACGCTTCGAGCTACATAAACTCAGTGTATTAGAACGCAGTTCATAACATAATGTAAGCGTGTGTTGTAGTGTTGCTGTAAGTTGTCTTTAAGGTGTGGTCTTTCATTGATAATCTTCCCCTCCATTGAGCTGTTAACAGCTGCGTTCGAATCACTGATTTATTGAGAGCCAAATCAATTTGATTCATGAACAAATAATGAGGATGATTTTAAGAGATTGATTTGTTAATTTGTCAATTTGTTCTTTCACTCATTTGTTTGTTCATTACGCTTGTTCTTCCACCAAGCATGCCACTTCTTGTCTTTATTTATTTATGCAAATTTTATTTTACAATTATCCAGTCAACCCTAATGCACAATTCAGTGTTTCATTCAAAATGCCACTAATACACAGAAATTTCCTTCATATTAACACAGTACACTTGCTTGTTTTTTTGTTTTTACAGGCTTTTCTCAGAGTGTACGACATAGTGTGAATGATCCACCTTACGTAACAAACTACTGTCAGGTTCAGAGTCTGTAATGAGGCGTCTTGCGCATTCATTGAATATGCATAAATGTGTGTGTGTCAGAGGGGGAATGAAAGAGAAGAAGAAATATGGTGTCTGTCGTTTTAGTTCTCTGACACTGACAGTCTCTCTGCAGTGTGTGTGTGTGTGTGTGTGTGTGTGAATCTCACACTCCCGCTCTCCGTTTCACTGAGATAAGAGAGAATGAGAAACGGCTCTCCGTTAAACACACTGCAGACGCCAGCAGCAGTTCAACCGCTCCTGAATCACACAGCGCAATCAGTACCTTTACATCCAGATCAATGCTTATATCTGTGCTCATCAATAATAATCACAAATAACAATGTAAATCAATAGTAATTGATTATGAAGTTAATCAGTGATTAGTATTGATTAGATGCATTCATTATTGATTTAGTGGAAAATCACAAATTTAGTCAGATTTGTTGCAAAGATCTAATACTTGTATTCAGCTAGGATGTTTATTCACAGGAATAAAAATTTTAAAATATATTCAAATAGAGAACACTTATTTTAAATATCACTATTTCACTGTTTTTACTGTAGCACAAGAGACTTCTTTTAAATGTAGCACAACAGAAAGTGAGCACGGTGAGCACAATTGCTTCCAAAGTAAAAGTAAGTGTTTACATAGTATATGTGTGTGTACTGTGTACATTTATATGTACATGCACTGACCAAAATTATAAATGCAACACTTTTGTTTTTGCCCCCATTTTTCATGAGCTGGACTCAAAGATCTAAGACTTTTTCTATGTACACAAAATGCCTATTTCTCTCAAATATTGTTCACAAATCTGTCTAAATCTGTTAGTGAGCACTTCTCCTTTGCTGAAATAGTCCATCCACCTCACAGGTGTGGCATATCAAGGTGCTGATTAGACAGCAGGATTATTACACCGGTGTGCCTTAGGCTGGCCACAATAAAAGGCCACTCTAAAATGTGCAGTTTTTACTGTATTGGGGGGGTCCGAAAACCAGTCAGTATCTGGTGTGACCACCATTTGCTTCCATTTGGAATGTTGGTCCACTCCTCTTCAATGGCTGTGCGAAGTTGCTTCAATTGTTCGTTGTCCATAACATAAGCCTGCACATACCATAACCCCACTGCCACCATGGGCCACTCGATCCACAACGTTGACATCAGCAAACCGCTCACCCACACAACGCCATACACGCTGTCTGCCATCTGCCCTGTACAGTGAAAACTGGGATTCATCTGTGTAGAGAACACCTCTCTAAAGTGCCAGACACCATCGAATGTGAGCATTTGCCCACTCAAGTCAGTTACGACGACAAACTGCAGTCAGGTCGAGACCCCGATGAGGATGACGAGCAGGCAGATGAGCTTCCCTGAGACAGTTTCTGACAGTTTGTGGTGAAATTCTTTGTTTATGCAAACCGATTGTTACAGCAGCTGTCCGGGTGGTTGGTCTCAGACGATCTTAGAGGTGAAGATGCTGGATGTGGAGGTCCTGGGCTGGTGTGGTTACACGTGGTCTGCGGTTGTGAGGCCGGTTGAATGTACTGCCAAATTCTCTGAAACTCCTTTGGAGACGGCTTATGGTAGAGAAATGAACATTCAATTCACGGGCAACAGCTCTGGTGGACATTCCTGCAGTCAGCATGCCAATTGCACGCTCCCTCAAAACTTGCGACATCTATGGCATTGTGCTGTGTGATAAAACTGCACATTTTAGAGTGGCCTTTTATTGTGGCCAGCCTAAGGCACACCTGTCAGCACACTAATCAGCATCTTGATATGCCACACCTGTGAGGTGGATGGATTATCTCAGCAAAGGAGAAGTGCTCACTAACACAGATTTAGACAGATTTGTGAACAATATTTGAGAGAAATAGGCCTTTTATGTACATAGAAAAGACTTAGATCTTTGAGTTTAGCTCATGAAAAATGGGGGCAAAAACAAAAGTGTTGCATTTATAATTTTGGTCAGTGTATAAATACATATACATACCTATATTTAATACATATGCAGTGGTATGCGGAAGTTTGGGAACCCCTTGCAGAATCTGTGAAAATGTTCATCATTTTAACAAAACGAGAGATCATACAAAATGCATGTTATTTTTTTTTATTTAGTACTGTCCTGAGTAAGATATTTGACATAAAAGATATTTAAAAAATAGCTGAAATCATTAAAATAAGAAATCCATCTTTTCACACTGAGGACAATTGAGGGACTCAAACACACTATTAAAAAAAGGTTCAAATATTCACTGATGCTCCAGAAGAAAACACGATACATTAAGAGCCGGGAGGTGAAAACTTTTGACCAGGATGAAGATGTCCACATTTTTTCTTATTTTGTTGAAGTATGTTTTTTTTTTTTTTTTCCATTTAGTACTGCCCTTTGGAAGCAACAGAAGATACTTGCATGTTTCCTGGAAGACAAATTAAGTACAATTTACCTTGATCTTCAAATTCAAAATGTTCTCACCCACTGGCTCTTAATGCATCATGTTTTCTTCTGGAGCATCAGTGAACATTTGAACTTTTTTTAATAGTTGAGTTTGAGTCCCTCAATTATCCTCAGTGTGAAAAGATGGATCTCAAAATCATACAGTCACTGCTGGAAAGGGTTCAAATATGCAAAAGATGCTGGAAAATTGAAGAATCTGCAGGACCTGGAGGATTTTTCTGAAGAACTGTGCTCAGTTCAGAGGGAATCATGAACAACCATCACAAAACAAAAATACGGTCATAGATCACACACAGGTGACCACACACAGTATTAAGGCTTCATCAAGACTGTGGACTATATGTAAACATCTTTTATGTAAAACATCTTACTCAGGACAGTACTAAATAAGAAAGAACATGCGTTTTGTATGGTCGCTCTTATTTTGTTAAAATGATTCACTTTTCACAGATTCTGCAAGGGCTTCCCAAACTTTCGCATGCCACTGTATAATATATGTAAAATATATGTAAACACATACTTTTATTTTGGAAGCAATTAATCATGATTAATCAGGTTTGCAGCCTTACATTATTTTGCAAACAGTGTTTAGCATATTATAAAGACCTCACTTCGCACAGTGTTCAAAGGAGCTATACCTGGCCAAAATGTGGAATATTTGATTGATTAATTAATTAATATTATCAAATAAACATTCACGCTTATACAGATGGTATTTTAAGAACCAATTCTCAATGTTAATTATCTTACATATTACTAGCATATTGGTTATTTATTAATTTTTAAAGCACATATTAATGTAGTATTCTGCATGGCCATATTTTAATTAAAGGAATAGTTTACCCAAAAATGAAAATTACCCCATTATTTACTCACTCTCAAGCCACCCTAGGTGTATATGACTTTCTTCTTTCAGACAAATACAGTCAGAGTTACAGAGGGTAAAATAAGTATTGAACACGTCACCATTTTTCCCGGTAAATATATTTCTAAAGGTGCTGTTGACATGAATTTTTTTACCAGATGTCAATAACAATCCAAGCAATGCAAACACAGGAATAAAACAAAACAAATCTTTTCAGAAATTAAGCTATGTGTAATAAAATGGAATGACATGGGGAAAAAGTATTGAACTACTGAAATTTATTTAATACTTTGTACAAAAGCCTTTGCTGGTAATGACAGCTTCAAGACGCCTCCTGGATGGAGAAACTAGTCGTATGCATTGCTCAGGTATGATTTTGGCCTGTTTTTCCACACAGACAGTCTTTAAATCTTGAAGGTTCTGTGGGCCTCTTCTATGAGCTCTGATCTTTAGTTCTTATTTTCTATTGGATTCAGGTGATTGGCTGGTCCATTCTACCAGGTTTATTTTCTTTTTCTGAAACCAATTGAGTTTCCTTTGCTGTGTTTGGGATCATTGTCTTGCTGAAATGTCCATCCTCATTTCATCTTCATCATCCTGGTACTGTAGGTGTTGGGACTGAACGAGCTAATATTAATTTCCGCTGACAAGAGGCAGGATTGCTTTCTAATTGCTGATAGTTTTCAGCTGGTGTGTTGGCTTTCCATGCCTTTTTGCACCTCCTTTTCTTCATGTGTTCAATACCTTTTCCCAGCATCATTCCATTTTATTACACATAACAATTTATGAACTTATTTGTTTGTTTTCTTTGTATGTATGGGTTTCTTGGGTTGTTACCGATATCTGGTGAACATTTCAGGTCAACAGCACCTTTAGAAATATATTTACTGAAAAAAAATGGTGATGTGTTCAATACTTATACTCGCTGTATATTAAAAATGTCCTGGCTCTTCTGAGCTTTATAATGGTAGTGAATGGGTGTTGTGATTTTGAAGTCCAATAAAGTGCATTCATCCATCATAAATAGTGCTCCACACAGCTCCGGGTTTTCCTTTGCTATGAACAAAACTTAGTTCTCACGAGACTAGCATATTCTCACGAGAGCTTATTATAAAGCTTGGAAAAGCCAGGACATTTTTAATATTACAATTTAAGAAACTCATATACACCTAGGATGGCTTGTGGGTGAGTAAATCATGGAAGAATTTTCATTTTTAGGTGGACTATGACTTTAACCCATCCCAGTACCTAAAAATAACAACTACTGTACCTTGCTAACTACTAATAGTGATGAACTGAACCTTTAAATAAAGTATGACCGTACATATAAAACAAACATCAGCAAATGTATTGAGTGGTGCCGACTGGCCTACTCTTAATAAACCAATTGCTATTGCATATCAGAGTGTGTATATCAGAAACAGGGTTGCATTTTATTTTATGATTTCACAGGAGTGGCGAACACAATGGAGTGAGAATCTGAGAAAGACGACAAACAAAAACTGCAATGCACGGTAAAGAGGCTGGAATAGATAGATAAACAAATAGCTTTTTTCTTTTCGAATCAAAGATGCCAAAGATGTTCTGGATCATTGAGATCCATTTTAACCCTGATGGGACACTGATATCACAGGAGAATTTGACATGTGAAATGAGAAACTGTGTGCTGAAATCTGCAGTATGTAGCGTGACCATACGGTCGACATACTAAACATCACGGTCTACCTGGGCTCCTGACAGCGTGATGCAGTTGCTATGTATAGTTGCCATGCAACAAGCTGTTGGTAACTGTACCTTTTAGATTAATCGTGCAAGATATGGCTCTCTTTAGTATTCATCACATTCAAAGTATGTTCTATAGCAGTATTTCCTGACAACCCCCATGCTGTAAGACCAGCATATCTGTTTTAGTTCCTGGTGTGCTGGCTTTTTCATTAGCATGTAGGGTTTAGTTCACTCAAAAAGGAAAATTACATAATTTTCTGACCCTCATGTTGTTCCAAACCCATATGCTGTTCTTTTCATGTGGTTCAATGATAAAAGTAACCTAAAATAAAAACATACTTTGTATGGAGAACATGCTGAAATGTATGCAAATCATCAAAAACAGAGCTATCGTATGACTTCACTATCGTGAAGACTTTGTATATAGTTCATGTCATATGTTCTTTTCCTATGGTGCTTTTATTTATTTTTGGTCCATTTTGGCTCTACAGCGACTGTCCCTGTTCACTTCCATTATATGGAAACAGCTGGTAAGCCTCTCCTTTTGTTTTCTACACAAGAATGAAAGTCACACCTTGTGTATTTTGGCCCAAATTCATCTGTCACTTGCCAACGATCAGGATGCCAACTTGGACAGGTTTCATGTCCTCATCCTTTAGCACTGTCAACAAATGACACAAGCTAAATGCAAATACAACCTGGACGGCACATACACTCTAAAAACTGCTGGGTTAAATACAACCCAGTGCTGGGTAAAATATGGACATACCCAGCGATTTGGTTGTTTTGACCCAGTGTTTGGGTTACTACCTAGAAGGCTGAGTGAAACATTTAACCCAACCTCTGGGGCAAAACAACCCAATCACTGGGCATGTCCATATTTTACCCAGCGCTGGGTTGTATTTAACCCAGCAGTTTTTAGAGTGTACTGGTTCACTTGCAATGAAGATGCAGGGTTTGTGCATATGTCGGTTTATTAATTGCCATTCATGGTTTAATTATTTAAAAGGCTTTTTTTATTGCACACTAAACGTTAGTTATAATCTGTTATTATGTATACCTTAAGCAAAACCAGTTAAGAACCACTTTGATAGATGGTTTGCTTTGTCGTAAGAACACAATGTGATCATGAAAGAACGTATGTATGAATGTGAGAAGCAAACATGCTGTTACTTGTGGAACTGTGTTCCTATCATACCTCCTCTCTCTCTTTCTCTCAACACACTCTTTCATTAACACTTTTGCTTGCGTCACATTCATGTGAGAACTCTCTAATATGTCTCATGTGTCATTCACACCCCCATCCATCCACACACATAAGGGTGTCGCTTCAGCGTCGGGCACTCTTATGTCCCAGGAGCTGATTTTGATTTTTTTTTTTTTTTTTTTAATTAAAAAAACAGATTAAGTGACAGTCACACTAAGAAGTCTTGGAAACTTTTCTCATGTTGCCTGTCATTTATTTTTGTTACTTCAAGTGTCTTTTATTTTTAGACTTTATTGATTCACCTCTTTACCAAGACTTGTATTCTTAAAATATTATTATTAAAGTATTTATTATCAATGAATTGCATCACTATATGTGACCCTGGACCACAAAACCAGTCATAAGGGTCAATTTGTCAAAATTGAGATTAATACATCGTCTGAAAGCTGAATAAATAAGCTATTTATTGATGTATGGTTTGTTATGATAGGAAAATATTCAGCCGAGATACAATTATTTGAATATCTGGAATCTGAGGGTGCAAAAAAATCTAAATATTAAGAAAATTGCCTTTAAAGTTGTCCAAATGAAGTTCTTAACAATGCATACTACTAATCAAAAATTAAGTTTTGATCGATTTACAGTAGGAAATTTACAAAATATCTTCATGGAACATGATCTTTACTTAATTTCCTAATGATTTTTGGCATAAAATAAAAATCAATAATTTTGACCCATACTATGTATTTTTGGCTATTGCTACAAATATACCCCAGCGACTTAAGAGTGGTTTTGTGGTCCAGGGTCACATATAATATATAAACAATATATATATTTGTATACAACAGTTCTGGTTCTCGAATCTGATTGGCTGTGAGGAGTGTGATATTCTAGTGATAACAGAACTCCAACTGTTTCACCATTTGTATCACTCTGCTTGTAGTATTCCTCACAGCAAGTGTTATGGCGGATGCCCAAATCCACTATAATTTAATCAAACATACTGTTTTTGTGTCATGGAATGTAGTTTTAAGAGTTTTTTATGCAAGAATAATAAGAGAATGTATAATACAGTTAACGTCTATTTGAAAATTTTATTCAGTGTTTTCAGAGATGTGAGCTCCAGGGCATCAGTGGCGTTTCAGCCGAGAGCAGCCTCACCTCGTCCAGATCTTCTGGAGTTTGCCGCTGGCTCTGATGTCTCTATAGTGGTTAAACATGAAATATAATTTGTTTTGGGTAAATCTAATGGGCAGTCTTTGGTCTCATTCATCTATTATTTGTTCCAAATAGTTTTGGCTGAGTGCAAAATCTCATCATGTTATATTTTATGCAGATTTACTGCTGTATATCAGAGCAACTTAATGATGGCTGTTGTTGTTTATTAAATATTATTATTCAAAAATATATTTTTTTTAATATAAATAATAGTAGTGTTTAATAATAGTATATAGTATTGGGAAACGGTGTGTGTGTTTATGACGGTGATTAGTTGCATTGTTCCGCCATTGAATGGTGACGAGACTTTTTTATGAGTAAGTCAGCAGACTTTTATATTGAAAGAGACTGAAACAGGGATGTAAACAAGGAAGTTATTTTTACATTCAACAGCTTGTCAGACAGCCAACAAATGCACTGAGTAGGGCTGTCACCGGAAATCACCCTTAACAGATGAAAGGATAGTACGACAAAGATATCGCTATCCTCAGCGGACATTCAAACTTATGTTTTACTGTGAATATGAGACTGAGCTGAAGAATGAATACTGTATCAGATGCAGTTAATCATACTAGCTTAGTCCATCTGTCTCTCATAATACTCTATATAATACAGTGAGCTTTTAATACAGTGATACAATAAGTTTTCAATTAAGCAACTTTCATTACTAGTTCAAAAGTGACGTTTTCAAATTAGTAACGGAGGCTTGGGCTCAGCTGTTAAACTGTCAAACTTAGATTTGAATCCATGGTGGAGGTAGTTCTGCACAAAAGAGGGTTTTTTAAACACTCCGTTGTTGTTTATCTATTTACACACTCATACTGTTGAACTGTTGTATAAATGCAGTATCATACTTATTGTGTGATATTGCACATATGCAATTACATGCACTATAATTACGACTAACTTCCACTTTGGTGTTATTTAAAATGAAATAACATGCATGGTGTATAAAAAAAGGTCAAGGTAAATATCACTCAGTGAACAGAATATATTTGTGCATCATTTCAAAGCAAGCTGTAAATTGTATGCAAAAAGTGTAAAGATATTATCTAGTTCTGCATATTTATGGAAATATTTATCAAAAAGTATGTTCATCCAGCATGCATAAAAGCTCAGTGAGGGTGCTCAAGCACAAAAAAAAAAAAAAAAAAAGTTGGCACACCATAGATCCAAAGTAGACAAATCTTTATGAGACAATGTGCATATTCATGACACAAAATATTACCTATCAAATTTGCCTCAGCAAGGCATAAGGTGGTTTATTACAAAAATATTCCCATCACCGTTATTTCTATTGCAGAATGCTATTAAATGCAATACATCATTTGAGAAGCGGTGTACATTTGCTGCTTTACTGCAGAATTCTCCCGTAGTGAATGTGTGTTCACTGGAGGACAAATAAAAGAAACTAATAGAAGTTAAAAGTATGCTTTAAAAGAGTTTCTAAAGTTCTCACTTCTAGGGACCAAAAGTGCCCATAGCAGAAGAAACACCCATAAACACATACACTCTCGTTCTGCCATATATTCCCCCAACACTCCAATGACCCGTGTTATACGCTGCATTAGCGCTGAGCCTGCACTCTCTCCAGCAGTGATGGATGAGGTGGAGATAACAGTGGCCGATGTGCGCAAACCCTCCAATCATTTACCTGACAGTCACTCCACTCGCCCTGGGAAAAGGGCACCTTGCCAGGGTCTCCTCTCTCAGCTCCTCCCTTCCTTCCCCCGCGTTTCTGTAACATCCCGCATCGTTCTCTTTCACCCTGCCATCGCCGCGGGCCCTAATGCGGAATCGCGTTAACAACACATTGCTCACCCCAGGCTCACGGCAACACTATCAATCACACATGCGCACACACAGGATGTTGTCTCATAAATACAGCCCCCAATGCTTCCTCTGTCAAACTCAGCCAGTGGGCTTGAATTTGATGTAATCAACACTCTGGCGGCTAGGATATCCTAAATAATCGCTGCTGTTGAATCCATTTTTTTACCCAGAATGCTTTGGGCTAACAACACCATTTTAAGTGGTTGTCAGCTCTCAAAACCCCCTGCTTTGACACTCCTGTGGAGAAGATGATTCCTGTAATAACTGTATGGAGATTAAAGCTTTTTTCGGGTACAAAGACAACATGAAAAATCAAATGGAGCCTGTTTACTTTCTTTATACATATGTTCACCATTGGAGCTGGTCAAGCTGAACAGTGTGAACAGTCATAGTTCATCCAAAAATGAACAGTCTGTCATGTTGACTCTTTAAAAGAAGAATATTTTTAAGAATGTTTCTGCTGTTTTGTTGGACAACAGGGCTGTAAACAGGCTCATACACATGCAAAACTGCATCACACACTTGCTACTAGTACAGTTACCGTTAGGCTCAAGGCTCAGACCGATTTTTGTGGCACTGCACAGTTTTGACCAAACCAGTTCCAGATTGAAGCTCCTCATTTAGTGATACACTAGTTTCACGTCCGCCTTCAGCATGTCACTCCGCACTGTCGCACACAGAAATATGTCAACAACTAGACTTTATCATTATTATCACGGGAAGACTAATTCTTATCGTGAGGAAAATTTTTACCGGTATATCGCAGATGATAAAATATCGCCCATTCCTAACACGTGGTTTCGTTTACTACAAACACGCTGCATTTTTAGCCTCTGCCGCCTCAATATATGAGTACATGAACACATCAGCATAAACTCTAGAACTGCTGTGAGAGTCACTTCATGAGCATTTTACCATTCTTTTGAAAAAAAAAAAATCTTTATATCATGTACAAACAGAAACTTGAAGATCTTCACGGCAGCGTATCAAAATAAAAGTTTGGTTTAATCTGAAGAAATTATGACAGAACTATAGAACTTAATGTAATTATAGTACTACTACTAATAATAATTAAATTATTATTAAAGCCCAAAAATGTTAATACACAACACAGTATTTCTGGGAAAGAAAGAAAGAAAGAAAGAAAGAAAGAAAGAAAGAAAGAAGGAAAGAAAAAGAAAGAAAATATTTTTTAATATAAAATCTATTAATTAATTAGAAATGATTTTGATTATTAAAATGTAATGAAACCATTCAATTATTTAATATTATTTTCAAAATTAATGGAATACACAGAATTTGGTTAAATAAATAAATAAATAAATAAAACTGAATTTGAGAAAAAACTAAATTTCATTTGTTGTTTCATAGGGCCTTAAAATGTAATTTTTGTTCAACTTTTAATAAATTGCTGTTAAATTGTGTAAATTACATGATTTCAATTTATTAGACGTTTTTTTAATTATATATATATATATATATATATTTTTTTTTTTTTTTTTTTTATATATTTTTTAGAGTCCAGAAAAATTTAAACTTGGGAAAAAAACAGAATTTGGAAAAAAATTAAATGAATTTAATAGGGCCCTATAAGTATTTAATGGATTGGTGATTTCTTAAGTATTTGTACAATTAGTTTCGTATAAAAAAGTATGATTTTTAGGCTAAAAAACTTATGAATGAGATATACATTTGTGACCTAGAAATAATTACAAGCTACCATGAGATTTTGTTACATTATGTCTGTTTGTGACTGCAAAATGTTGAATGAAGTACCAAACAAGACACCATGAGAGCAATTTTAGTTTACCTGATTCTGAAACGCAATTTCAAGTGAGGAACGTGTTTGTGCGACAGCCTATGATGAACATTTTGTACCAGCTCCAACAATTACTTACTGTGAAGTTGAGCGTGGCACATGAATATGGTATTCATTCTGTACTGTGCTATATATATCTAATATCATGGCACATCTACAGCATAAAATAGAGCTCGTTTTGGCTCATGTACAGCTTGTACCTTGCGTGGGTTGATGAGAAACCGTTGCTCTTTGTTCTGATTGAGCTTTCTAGAAGAACAGTCGCTGTTTGATTAGCCCCCCTTCGTCTGATGCAGACTGCTTAGCACTGGTAAATCAACGGTTCACGTCTCTCTGGGTAGTTAAGTGTGAGATATTGGTTTAAAAAGTGTTCTCTCGCCTCTGAAACGAGAGCACAATTATCACCCAGCAATAGCTCTGGTAAACAGTGTTAGTTCAGTCTGTTCTAATAACAGAGCCTGAGGACTTTGTGGAAGGCTTGTCAGTGTCAAATGAATTCATCAGTCTCGTGCAGCCTTAAAGGGACAACTCACCCAAAAATGAAGATTTTGTCATTCCTCACCGTCGTGTCGTTCCAACCCGCAAGATCGTTCATCTTCAGAACGCAAATTAAGATATTTTTGATGAAATCCGAGAGCTAGCCTGCATAAACAGCAATGCAACTGACACGTTCAAGGGCCAGAAACATAGTAAGGACATTATTAAAATAGTCCATGTGACATTAGTGGTTCAACCGTAATGTTATGAAGCTATGAGTATGAGACTATCTGTATGAGAATACAGATTTTCCTCTGTTCAAAAAAAAGACTTGTACAAAGGTCAAGAAGATCAATCTGTTGTGGACAAGCCAGTTGCCAGTTTGTCATTATAGACAGCTGGAGCACTCAAAGTTGTTCTCGTCAAGATGATCACAGTTAATTTCCTTTTCTCCATGGGCACAAAATCCCTTAAGCTTTCTAATTAGTCGTGAATGGGCGGAATGTAAATGTGGCGCTGCTGCTCGTGGTTTAATGATATAGTGGAGTCTGAGGACTATTGTGTAGATAATGGCTCTACAGTCATCTGTTACCATTGCTCGCCCACTCTCAACAGCCTGTTGCCCGAGATACAGTCTTTCACTTTGTCTTCTCAATAGCACTTTTCTTGACAATACATCATCTGGGAAGGTTTTAAAGCATCTCTAAAGTGTTTGTATTCAAGTGGCTCTGCATTTTCTATGTGTGTGTGTGCTGGCGCTATGGTGAAACAATCAAAAAGTCAACCGAGTTCTTGTGATGGAGGTTACAGCTATTCAGTGTTATTGAACTGAGAACTGCAAACTCACCCATTTACCCGTTGGATGCTATTGTCATCTTTCATTTAAATCTACACTAATGTGGTATTATTTCCCCACACAGTTTCTTCATTTATCTTTAATATATATATATATATATATATGCTTTTATGTTAACTTTAAAGTTTTAGTAATGTAGCTGTGTGTTTAGGGCTGCCCTCGACTAAAAAATTTTACTGGTCGGCTAGTAGTTGTTCATTTTAAGCATTAGTCAGCTATTAGTCGCACGTTTATTAATAAACCATATAAATCATAATAATGAGCCTTTAATTACCTACATAGCCTAATAAGCGCTCAAGCGCACGCAAAAAAAGCTTGTCACAGCAGACAGGCAGATATAATAATTATAATTGTGTCAGGGAAAAACAGCAAAGAGTCTGCATCAACGTTTTAATAAACTAGTGCTTTCACCTTTTTCGGCTAAAGAGATGAAGCAGGTGACACTAACTCTTGTATGCATGTTTCATTCAGATTACATAATTTTAGAATATTTGTTTTCCATTTGAATTGGTTGATTTGAAAGTATACATTTCACTTATACAGTTGCAATCAAAATTATTCAACCCCCCAGAGACGATGGTACTTTACAAATACAAGCTTTTCTGAAGATCCAGGACTTTATAAAAATTGCATCTACAACAGTTTAATGGCGTATTAAAAGTTATAATGTCAGTATAGAATGTAATGTTTCTGAGTTATAGGATTTTTTAATATCACAGCTATGTCATAATTATTCAACCCCTGTTCAACATTGCTGTTTTAAGTCACTTATTTTTTTATGGTAGGGAACAAAATTGTCTTAAAACACAATTAAGCCTTTATAAACTTTATTAAAAAACGGAATTAGCTTGGGTTGTGACACATACACACAGTTAGCCCATGCATGTGCTGAAGTTGAGTCGCTAATATGACACAGTCAACAGAGCTCTCACAAAAACTATGGAGAAGAAATTGTCTTATTTTATTAGAAAGTCTAAGGCTACATTAAGATTTCCAAGACATTAGAAGTTCCTTGAGACGCAGCTGGCAGCCTTATTCCTTAGTTTGAAGTGTGTTGTACCAGAAAACCTGGTGGTGTTGAACAAAAAAGCACAATGTCATAAAATGTTTGATCAGAGTAACTGAGAAAAACCTGCAGTGTACAGCCAAATACTTGCAAGATGACCCAACAAAAGGAGGAAAAACATTTCAATGCAGAGTATAAGATGAACACAAGACAAGTATGGCCTTCATGTTAAGGCATCTTGCCGAATACCACTCTTGCCCAAGAAGAACAAAAAGACAGACTTGAACATCCTAAAATTCATCTGGATAGACCTGCGGAGTTCTGGAAGAATGATTTATGGAGTGATGTAACCAATCTGGAACGTTTTAGACCTGTGGATCAGCAGTATGTCTGGTGCAAAAAAGGCAAAACTTATTGGCAGAAGAACACCATCTCCACTGTCAAACACTGAGGTGGATCAGTCATGTTATGGGGTTGTTTTACTTTAGCAGGAAGTGGAAAACATGACTGTATGAAGGACATCCTGGATTCTTTGAAGTATCAGGCCATTTTGGCAAGAATTGTGATGCCTTTGATGCAAAGACTGAAGCTGATGATCAGTGGACTTTCTTGCAGGACAGCCATCCCAAAGTATACATCCAAATCTACTTACGCTTGGTTCAGGGATCAGTCATAGAATGTTCTTGAGTGGCCTGTTCAGTCTCCAGATTTAATTCTCATTGAAAATATTTGGTTGAATTTGAAAGAAGCAGTGGCAATGTGAAAACCAAAGATTATCAGTGATCTGAAAGCTTTTTCAGGCGAGGAATGGACCAAGATTGCAGTAGAAAGGTGACAGAAGCTTCTAAGCACTTCCAAACAGCGTTTATTGGTGGTTTTAAGGAATAAAAGATTCTGCACCAGATTTTACTTTTGGGGGTTGAATAATTTTGAACATGAATGTTTAGAGCCAATTTAATTTTCTTTCATTAGTCATCAACTTACGTTCTCAAAATTACTCAAATGTGTATGAATAAACTTTCTCTACTAGTGTACTGATGGCTTTGTTGAATTGTTTTCACAAAATTTTGTTCTCTGCAGCAAAATGTAATGCAGGTCAAGGGGGTTGAATAATTTCGATTGCAACTGTAGATATTTTTTATGTCTGTAAGGCACGTATACGTGGAGTTTCAGAATTTCACACTCAAGTGCACAGAGACGGCAGAAAGCGCATCCTGTTTGCTTTCATTATTTTACAAAAGTGCAATGTTTCATTGTTATTGTGAGTGCACACAAATAAATGTACAGTCTTTACAGATTCAAAAGATTTATTACTTTTATCTGTATGACGAAAAATCTGTCATGCAGCGAGTGTGCTACTATTCAACTGCCACACTCCACACAGACACTTCAATAGTGAACATTTTACTAGGTTAACATTAGATTGAGCAGCCATGTAAAGTTGCTACTACATACATCTTTCAGATGAATCATAGGTGAGCGTTTGGATGTCCTGCCCGATGTACTATATTTTAGTAATTATTGTAATTATATTTTGCTAAAATTAACAAAATGACTCAAAAAGATTTGTTCATTTTGCTGAACGAGGTCAAAGGTCAGAGTCAGTAAAATGATACGAACTTCCCATCACTACTACGAATCACGTGTAAGTTCATCGTCTGTGTACTATGGCGAAAAATTCCTTCTTATTTTCTCCTACAACTTGAGAGGAGGACATTGTTTTGTTTGTAAACAGCGTTTACAAACTTACTTGCACTTTCTTAGTCTTTGCGCGTTCACTTTGTAAACACTGGGTCTGTAGTTCCGCCTACGTTCCGCATGACCTTTCGACATGATTCAATAGTACGTAGGGTCGTGAATCCACATCCCAGAGCCTGTGCTACACAGGCTTTTGTGCTTAAAGTATTCAAAATTTTATTTTCCAGAAAAAAAAAAAAAAAAAAGATAAAAAATACTGATCGTTTCATTAGATAAGACACTTCTTTCTCGGCTGGGATCGTTTAGAGCCGCTTGAAGGTGGATTTAAAATACATTTTGGAATTTCAAAATCGGGGCACCAATGAAGTCCATTATATGGAGAAAAATCCTGAAATGTTTTCCTCAAAAACCTTAATTTCTTCACGACTGAAGACAGAAAGACATGAACATCTTGGATGACATGGGGGTGAGTAAATTATTTGTGAATTGTTGTTCTGGAAGTGGACTTCTCCTTTAACATTTATTTTATTTCAAGTAACATAGTTATGCTTATGGTTTTAGTTAGATTTTTAACTAAATATAATAACCCTGAATGTATGTGGAAATAAGTCAGATATGAATCCAAAGTCTCACGGCCAATTTATTCAAATCAGCGTAAGTATTTTACGAGATGCCTAATTCGTACAAATTTCTACAACCCTCATACAATTTAATATGATTATTTTGAAGGTTAAGTTTGGGGGACGGGTTAGGAATGATCATTTTTACAAATTCCTAGGAATCTGCCACTTCGTAAAACACATATGATCTTTTGTATGAATTATATGAAATCGCACAATTGAGTTTTGGCAAATTAGCCATCTTGTCAAATATGTACAAACTGCTGTATGTACAAACTCCGATACGTGTTTTTGCATCTGCCATGTAAACAGACAGATTAGATATTCCCCTGTCAATGTGAGTTGTACATAATTGAAAAAGCAATGGTGGCTATTGATTCAGCTGGACACTTTTCCAGGAGTATTGCCAAGTCCGCAGATTTACAGCGGAGTTGGGCATTTTTACACTGTTGCCTCAGGTTGTTTTTTAGTTTGTAATCTCCTCCTCCCCCGAAATGTCATTACAAGAGAGCAGATGACGGGAAAAAAACACGTCTGGGCTAATTTTGATTCGCAATTTGGATACATTTGTTTCGTAGATCTGGCAACCCTGTTGTTTCGCCAAGTGTACAGATGTCGGATATGGGCATATAGGTTTTAAAGGGCATCTATTATGCCCCATTTTACAAGATCCCCCCAGAATGTGTCTGTGAAGTTTTAGCTTAAAATTCCCCACAGATCGTCTGCACTGATAGCCTTGTGGTTCGTGCGCCGACATATAGCGCAACTGTGCTCGTGGTGACCCAAGTTCGATTCCCGTCTTGAGGTCCTTTGCCGATCCTGCTCCCCTCTCTCTGTCCAGTACTTTCCTGTCATCTCTTTACTGTCCTGTCCATTATAGCCATAAAAGGCTCCCAAAAAAATCCCCACAGATAATTTATTGAAAATGCCTATTTTGAGTGGAAACAGAAACACGCTGTTTTCGTGCATGTCTCTTTAAATGCAAATGAGCTGTTGCTCCCCGCCCCCTCTTTCAGAGCAAGGCTATGCCTTTACAGCTCCTGCCTCAGATGCTCTCTACAAAACATCTGTTTGGTTTAATTATCATATCTATCGCGCTGAAGTCATGTGTTTTAAAGCCACATCAGTTTAAACTTCTCATAAAGGCTTTTATGAGTGCACACATCTGAAGCACACACACAGAAAGCGGCTGTCACTCAGCATGTGAGTACTAAACTAAGTTCTCTTTCATGTCTTATTGCGTTTAAACGGTCAAATACAAACAAGTTTATACTAAAAACACACAGGAGTTATAAAAACACAGTTGCTTATGTCTGTGAAGGTAAACAGCTAGGAAATGTTTGTAGTGTTGCCATGAATGATACCTCAAATCATATTAGGACCCCAAGAACCCTGATTCTCATTGAATAGCGAAGGTGGCAAGTGAAGATGCACCACTTGCATTCCTTTCAGATGTGTTGACACACTAGAGTCAGTTGACTGCACTGCGTGAACCTCTCTGTGCGTATGATTGAAGTCTTTCTTCAGTGCGCCCGAGAGAGGTTTTTCAGTATCAACAAAACCACAGTTTTCTCTCCCCCATCACAATCAGGGCAGCCCTCAAGAGCACTCAAAGAGCAGCCTGACAGCACAATCTAATGACTCGCCATTAACTAACTCTATTCCCATGAAACACAGGCTCTCTCCAGGTAACAGAGTGCTGCTGTGGGTGAAAGCAGAGTCACGCTTAAAAGAACGAAAAAAGACTATCGAAGAAGATCAAGCAGTTGCCTGCGGGGATGCGCTTCTCCATCGCTGCCTCGTTTATTTATTTTTAAAATGTCATTTCACTTCCAACTCTTAATGCGCTCTCATGCAATCTGTCCGTCCTCTCATCTCTCCTCACGCCTGTCCGTCACACACAAAGTGAAAGTGGTAGCAATGAATTATTCACCACCACTTGAACCCCACAGCCGCTCTCGTTCTCTCGCTTTTTCTGCAGCTTTAATTGGGTTTCAGAGGATAACAATGAGGACAATATCTCATTAATCAAACAAAGAGCCGTGGTTTTTAAAAAGCTCAGATGAATGAAGGACGCTGAGGTGAGCATGGCATGCTTGAGGGAAGAGAGGAGGTTAAGCATTATGATAGTTGTGTCTGGCATCGGATTTAAACGTTTCAAATATTGTTTCTTCTCTAAGAGGAATTACAGCTAGTGGGTATTTACTTGGTTAAAAGCAACTTGAGAGTTAAGTGCCTAATCTGATGAAAAATTTAAAGGGAACTCTGTGTATTAAGACTTGTATGGCTTAGTATAAATGATGTCTCGTACTAAAATATGTAGTAGAAAATCCATGAAAGATTTGATGAAGGTTGAAAGAATGGGAAGATGCCTGTGGACGAATAAAACTTCCTAAAGACCCTGTGTCTTTGTTCTCTCCACTTTAGCCCTGATTCCTTTGAGGATTTTTGTAGACCACAGCTACTGAAAGAGCTTACAAACGGCAGAGACAAGAAATGCTAGATGCCATCCTGGCAGGATTTAAACATGTCGGCGCTTGTCATGACACTGCAGCCACTGAAGGAGTTTTTCAGCACGGATTTCACTCGATATCTAGGGGTTTTTAGATTCCATGTAGGGAAAAATCAATGGTACTGCATTTGGTTTAAGCCTACGCTTATATCCATAACCACGTGTAAGCTCTTTCAGGAGTGGTCACTGTATCACTATTTTATTTTCCAAGATGTGTTGTGGTAAAAAATGATTAGCAACTGGTAGCGCCAGAAGCTCTCAGAGTGCAACCATTTCACATCATCTAAATAATGGCGCCCCCATAGTCTAAAATATGTATAAAACAATGTAAATTTTTTACATAACGTAAATCTTTTGTGGGTTTTCCACTACATCAGTAACAGATATTATTTATGTTATATTAAGCCATACAAGTCTTAATATCTGGGGTTCCCTTCAAATTTCTTTCTCCTATTCTAGCCTGTTGTATAGACAACTACAAGTAAGTAATGTATATATTTTTTTCCACAAAAGAATTGTAATGTAGCTCTGTGGTGGTGCTGTTTGTTTAATAGTTTTGACCCTAACATAGTTACACTTGCTTAACCAAGACTGTCCTTTGACTGACCAATGGCAGGTGTGGGGTGTGTTTGGGAAACTTGTTTGGGAACAGGCATTATTTTCAGATTCCGTTTTGTCATTATGAATTTACACACTTGGTCTGCCTTTGCTTTTTCTATCTCTCTAAAAGTGCAGTCACATTAGCAAAAATAGTGTAGCGATATATGAAGCACAGCTCAAGCAAAAGTCACTTTCAAACCAAGCAGCTGTCTGTTGGTTAATGTGGCAAATCCATGTGAGCAACTTGAACCCACTGTGAAATCTGTGTGGGGAAATCTTGCGCCCTTGTGCGAAATTACCAATTGCGTTGATTACTAGTGCAATTTCTGGATTTCAGTTGCAAAATTCAATGGGTGAAACAGAGTCATTCTGATAGAAATCTGGATAAGTGGGAATTTTCATGTGAAGGCGAAAGGTTTTTGCACATTTTGTTGGTCACTTGAATTCACCACACTGACCAACAGAAAGCTGTTTGGTTTGGGCAAGATTTTTGAGCGCTACTTCATGCATTGCTACATTATTGAAAAGACATTTTTTGTCCGTGTGCGACCGCAGAATTGTGTTGGCTTGCACATTTTTGATGCAAACCCAGGTTCCTTTAATGTTAAAGTTTGGAAATGTGAATTCTGTTTTCTGAACCGCAAATTGTACCCGACTCCACTTCAAAAGGGTGTTCTGGGGTACAGATGTAAACTCCAGAGCGGTTTGCATCTGATGTGAATGTAGTCATACAGGTTGAAAGATATATCCTACGGAATCTGCTGGGATGCATCATCAGTAATGTTTCCTGGGTGCATTGGGTATTTCGGGTCTTTCAACATAAACCCTCATCCAGGTGACCCGGCCAGGGGTGATCAAGCCTCCAATCTCCACAGGGTAACCGAGACCCCTTTCTCGGCAGTGATCAATCAGACCCTTTTATTTGGCACTTTTCAATCTTCACCCTAAGCTCTATTTCTTTAATCGACAATTCGTCGCCTTAGAATTATAAGGTTCTATTTGCATTCTGAGCCCTTTTGAGATATTAAGCTTCAAAGTTTTTGCATTCCATAGACTTTTGTAGATAAAATCATTTTTGTTTTCTAAAAAAAAGGCCCAAAATGTACACAGCTTACAACAGAAACATCACAATGTAAATAAGTTGTCACCGAATAAGAATATGTGAATAACTCAATTTTGACAAAAGTGTGTTTGACAAAAAAAGGCGATGATTTGTCAGAAGACAATAATTTGTACTCTAAGTGTAGTTCCAAACAGGAAATACTTTTAAAATATTGCATCTATAATATACAAGTATACTGCTGTAAAGGTCACATACTTTTGCATTCCACTGTGCTGCTTTTCCATTGTTTTTCTATGTAAATATCTGCAATGGTCAGAGATCCAAACAGCTTTGACCATTGCACTCATGACTTTTGCAGGGTCTTGCACATGTTATAGCGTTCATGACATGACACGCATCTTGTTTTCACACAGTGAAAAGTGACAATGAGCCAACAGACAAGACAGAGCAGGTTACTTTTGCTATAAAACAAAGTCTCAGCTCAAGCCGCATGTTAACCATTCATCTCTTTCTCTTTACTAGTTATAGCACTAACTAAACTTGAATGGACATCAGAATGTATCTTGTTTCAACCACAGAAAGACATCAACACATAACATTTTTCAAGTTCAAGTCCACCGACGTTAATCTACCATTTGTACTCCTAGTTGTGTTTGACTTGAAGCGCCACTGCGCGGACCGTTCAGTATTTTACATATCGCAATAGAGATCAGATGACTCTGTATGCTTTCGAACCGCTGTCTGACGTCAAACAGATTGGTCTGCGCGGTCGAACACACCTCCTTTTTAAATGTTAGTTTGCATTTGCGGTGCTTTCATGGAAACACTTTGACTACCAAGATATCCACTATGATTGCAAAGATGTTCATCTTGCTCCGGCACACACACATAGTCAGCATCTGGCCAGCCTGAAGGCTTTAAAATAAGAAGTTCGTCATATCTTATCACTGACATATAAATAGAACCACATGAGCTGCAGGGCTGTGGTCATACTCTGCATGTATGACTGGCTTGATAAGGATCTTTGCGTGTCTCCAGTGAGGCAGTAGCTGGGCTTGAGATGCAGTGAGCTGAACAGATGCCCGAGGCCTGTTCTGTTCACACAGATAAGCAGCTGTCACAGCTGTCATGCACTCCAGAACTTATGATACTGCACCCTGTATCAGGCAGAGCATGACCCCGCTCGTGATTGTGAGGCTGTGGTGTGTTTTCTGCTGACATCTGCTCTGCTTAATCTTGCACTGTTTTGATCTGCTTCACTTTACTTGATATTTTGGCAGTTAAAGGGAGGAGACAGTCTGACCAACATGTAAAGTGACCAAAGTTCATCAGTGAGAGTATGAATCTGAAACCAGGTATAACTTGATGTGACGTTACAAGTGCGCTTAAAGTCTGCACAAATTTGAAATTGCGAGTGGCTTTTCTTTACTATTGTAATATATTTTCAAGTGAAATGTGGACATTTTCTTGGTTTTATTAATCTGGAAGTGACTTGATCGTGGAAAGCGTTGGAAACACAATGAAGGATTGTTTAATGACAGGTTGCATTTCAAATAGGGATGTTTTGTTTGTCTGCTGCTAAAGGTCTCATACAAAACTCTGAATGTCTTTCAAATATTGCATACCAGGAACTATTAAGGCCCCTAATAAAAAATATGAATATATGCATGTTCACATCTTGCAATTAAGTTTTTTTTTGCAATTGTGAGTTTACATTTTGCAATTCTGACTTTTTGCTTGCAATGCAATTCTGACTTTTCTCACAAATTTAAGTTTACATCTTGCAGTTCTGTTTTCTCACAATGGCAAGTTCACATCTTGCAAATATGACTTTTTATCTTGCAATCGCGAGTTTACATCTTACATTTCTTACTTTTTTCACAATTCTGACTTTTCTTGCAATTGCGAGTTTACATCTTGCATTTCTGACTTTTTTCTTGCAATTGTGAGTTTATATCTCACAATTATGACTTTTTCTCTTGCAATCGCGAGTTTACATCTCACAATTCTGACATTTTCTCGCAATTGCGTGTTCACATCTTGCAATTCAGATTTTTTTTTTGCAATTTTGAGTTTACATCTAGCAATTCTGTCTTTTTTCATAATTGCAAATTAACATTGTGCAATTCTGACTTTTCTCAAGATTTAGAGTACACATCTTGCAATTCTGACTTTTTCTCGCAATTGCGAGTTTACATCTTGCATTTATGACTATTTTTCTCGCAATTCTGACTTTTCCCGCAATTCTAACTTTTCTTGCAATTGCAAGTTTACGCATTTACTTTTTTAAAAAAGACTTTTTTTCTTGCAATTCTGACTTTTCTCACAATTTCAAATTCACATCCTGCAATTCTGACTTTATCACAATTTTGAGTTCATATCTCGCAATTCTGACTTTTCTTGCAATTGCAAGTTTGCATTTTGCATTTATGACTTTTTTTCTCGCAATTCTGACTTTTCCCGCAATTTCAAGTTCACATCCCGCAATTCTGACGTTTATCTCAGAATTGCATGTTTGAATCTCACAATTCTCACTTTTTTTCTAACAATTTTGAGTTTACATCCCACAATTCTGACTTTATAACTCGCAATTGCTAATTTTTATCTTACAATTCTGAAAAAAAAGTCAGAATTGGGAGATAAAAAGTTGCAGTTCCCTTTTTTAAATTTTTATTCAGTGGCGGAAATGGGCTTACATAGAAACCGGAATTAAGTTTAATTTAGTCCAAAATCTGAACCAAAATTTGTTTATTTAATAATCATTTGATTAATCAGATTAATCAATAATCAGCATTCAAATAAAAACATAGTTATATATAAAAATTCAAATAAAAACATACGTTTATATATAAACTTTTTAATGAGAAGTTAATATGTTACTGAAATATTTAAACAGTGGCTGTAATAATTTTAATGACATGTATTTATAAATGCATTAAATAATGAAGATAACAGGTTTAGTAAACATAATATATATGTAATATCCTGCATATGTCTAGCAAAATGCTTTTTCCCCCCCAACTAATGACTTAATGGACATTAATGGCTTTCCTGCAGTAAGCGTAACATATGGTTTAGAAGTTTTATTGATGTCTTTCCACAGTTAAAGCACTAATATTTTAAAACAAAAGTAGCAAATCACAAGGCTTGTCATTATTAGATGGTATATATATAAATATTCAGTGAAGATTTTTTTTGTTTGTAGATCTCAGATCATCATAATAAAGATCAATGAAAAATGAGAAATTGATAACAACTGTGACTTGGACAAACTGGTGATGCAGACAATGCATCAGATGACCAGCATGATATCAGTGGTTGGATTATGTCATGTTTTATGTGAATTGAATATGGCGGTCCTGACTGTTTTGGGTCTGTGTCTCTAGTACAGGATTGGTCAGCTGTACATGATCAGCAAGCACAGCCATGAGCAGAGTGACAGAGGAGAGGGTGTGGAGGTGGTGCAAAACGAACCCTATGAGGACCCCAACTATGGCCCGGGACAGTTCACTGAGAAACGCATCTATCTCAACAAGTGAGTATCAACTGTCATCAATTACTTTTCAAAGCAAAACTCTTTAGGTGTATTAGTTCACTCATACTGTATTAGTCAATCAACACATAAACTACGAGCCGAAAGTTGGTGCTTAATTATTATTCATTTTAATGGGACCTCAATTATTAATAAAGGTTCTCATTATCGATGTTGAAAACTTTGCTTAATATTTTTGTGGAAACAGTGCTACTTTTTTCAGGATTCTTTGATGAATATAGGGTTCAGAAGAGCAGCATTTAAAACTTTCGTAACATTATAAATGTCTTTACTGTCACTTTTGATCAATTTAACGAATCCTTACCACGTTTCTGGTCTTTTTGTGCAAGATTCATTAGTATATGTTATGCAAAAAACAAAATTATTTTCATAGTTTTTTATAAATGTGCATATTTAAGATTTCACTGTTGTTATCTGACTTTGCTCTTCAGTTGACGTCACCTACACAAGCGAATGGATGAATGGATAAAAACGGGCCCTGCCCTAGATTTTCTATTTCTGTTTACTATCTGCAGATCTCTCTCTTCCTCTTCATCGGTCTTTGTAGTCTCTTTTCTAAATGTTTTTTAGTACATTGACATTGAGCCTCAGTTGGGGTCAATGCAGTCCACCGGAGATCTTCAATTCATTCTCACTAAGGCAGCAGTCTCTAAGCGGCTGCTAGTTTAACAAGAATAAGCAAGGGCATGACTAGAGACCCAAACACTTTCCCAAAAATAGCCAGTAAATGGGTTCAGGACACCGTCCCCCGAGACGCTGCCCATTCTGGCCACTGATAAATCAATCGCTCATGTAGATGTGTTTTTGGAGGGATGGTTTATTGAGCCAAGACATCGGTCCCCCAGGACAAGTCTGATTAAATTGTTCCTCTGCGGGTCATGATTGGCTGAGAGGTGGTCATGACATCACTAACAACCAGTTTAGACTATGGGAAAACAGATGGAGTGGACTTTAGGCCTTCTGTGAATGTGTTTAGTGACGCTATAAAGGATTTTATCACATTGTCTTTTCAGGTTTTCATTCTTGGACATTTTATCAGTAATAAATGCATTCGGAGCGGTAGTTCTGCTATATGGTCCTGATACTCTTTTCGACTAAATGATAAAAAACTATGAGAAAATTTTCAGCATTTTTGTGTATTTGAACCCTTTCCAACAATGACTGTATGATTTTGAGATCCATCTTTTCACACTGAGGACAACTGAGGGACTCATATGCAACTATTACAGAAGGTTCAAACGCTCACTGATGCTCCAGAAGGAAACATGGTGCATTGAAAGCCAGGGGTGAAACTTTATGAATTTGAAGATTAGGGTAAATTTAACTTATTTTGACTTCTGGGAAACATGCAAGTATCTTCTGTAGCTTCTAAAGGGCAGTACTAAATGAAAACAAAATGTGATATTTAGGCAAAATAAGAAAAATGTACACATCCTCATTCTGTTCAAAAGTTTTCACCCCCTGACTCTTAATGCATGTTTCCTTCTGGAGCATCAGTGAGTGTTTGAACCTTCTGTAATAGTTGCATACGAGTCCCTCAGTTGTCCTTAGTGTGAAAAGATGGATCTCAAAATCATATAGTCATTGTTGGAAAGTGTTCAAATACACAAAAGTTCTGAAAAACCAAAGACGCTGGGGGATCTGAAGATTTTTTTGAAGAACAGCAGGCAGCTTAACTGTTCAGGACAAACAAGGGACTCTTGAACAACTATCACTAAACAAAAAACACAGTTATGGATCATTCAGGTAACAACACAGTATTAAGAATCAAGTGTATGTAAACTTTTGAATGGCGTAATTTTTATAAATTCAACTATTATTTTCTCTTGTGGACTATATGTAAACGTCTTTAATGTGAAAAATCTTATTCAGGTCAGTACTAAATAAAAAATAACATGCATTTTATATGATCCCTCTTATTTTGGTTGAATAATTAACATTTTGCAGATTCTGTATGTAAACTTTTTACCTCAACTGTATATATAGAATTTAAAAAAAATGCAGGAAGCTTGTAACAAATTGCTTTAACCTACTATAACTAAAATTAAAACGAAAGCTGAAAATAAAAAATAAATAAAAGATAATTCAAAATATTATAAATACTGTAATAGTATATTAATTGAATCAGATTTTTAATCAGACTGTTTTAAATGCAGGTTACATTTAGACAGATCTGTTTATTTTTTTCTGTTCAGACTGCAGTCACTTTTGCTAGCACGTCCACACTAGTTGTCATAGTAACGAGGCAAACTTGCGTAGGTTCACCATGCATGAGACTCTAGCAATGCATGTTCCGCCACTTATTGTTTTTCATTAGGGTAGAGTATCCATATATGAATTTGCCTCAGACAACAGAGTAAGAAACAGAAAGGATGTAATGCCTAGGTAATGTACCTCAGTTAAGCAAAAAGATATGGACTCACGGTTCCATGAGATAAGAGAACGAGTGTTGCGTCATTGATCCCTGCTGAAAAAAAAACAGCTAAAACCAGCCTAAGCTGGTTGGCTGGTTTTAGCTGGTCATCCAGGCTGGTCTTAGCTGGTCATAGCTGGTCAGCCAGCTGGGTTTAGAGAGGTTTTGGCCACTTCCAGGCTGGTCTTAGCAGGGATGCTATGGGTAATTGTAAACGAATCAGCGGAAAAATGAAATAAACAAAGGACCGAGTTCTGACGTGATCTGGAACTCCACAAATTGGCACTGCAGAGCATCCTGTTGTTTTCAGAGCCATCTCTGAAAAAGAGGCGGGGCCTCTTCTGTGGAGGCGGTGCTTAACTACCTATTACATCATACATAGGAACGTACCAAAAGCTGTCATTTTGGCAGACTGCCTTCAATATAAGCAGTTTTTAGACTAACAACATCTTACAGGATGTTTTTATAGTACAATGACCTCTTATATGTCAAAAAATCAAGGCAATTTTGGTTTCTTAGTTATTATGTTTGCACCGTTCTCTAAGGTCCACTTATATTGTTGTCAAGATTTTTACATAAAAAACGTAATTTAGAAGTAATAGGCTATTTTCTGTCCTGTTTTGACCCCCCTCATCGGAACACTCTGTTTGAATAGGCATGGTGGATTGTAGACTCAAAAGTAAATGTCCAATGCTGTGATTGGCTAATAGTTGTGTATGTTTGACAGCCTACATTCTTCACTGATGGACGCTGCTGTGATTTAGGTCAAAAACGCAAAAATACTCAGTACATGTCAAACGATCTGTAATAACAAACAAAGCAATAGTGACTACATAACAAAAACAGTTACTCACACTGGTGTGGTGCGACATTACTGTCGGATTTAATATAGTCTGCACAGCATCGTCTTTTATTTTTAATCTTTCTCGAAATCCAGGTCAAATTGTGCCTTGTTTGTAAACAAATCAGCGGTAAAATGAAGTGAACAAAGGACCAAGTTCTTACTGACGTGGTCAGCTTTATTAAAAGTAAAGTTCATCCACTTTTTCCTAATGTTGGGATTAGAAGGAAGGCAATGCAAAGACTGTGTTTTTCCACATCTTGGCAATAAGCAGCATCTTGCTGCCTTCAGAGTCAAACCTGTTTTTGCATTTCTCCTTATGTACATATGCTAAACAGACAGTGATCTTCCTCAACATGTTGTTTTGACAGACTGCCTTCAATATAGCAGTTTTCAGACTAACAAGAAAGTTTTGAGTTCTGAAACTTACAGGATATTTTAATAGTACAATGACCTCTTATATCTCAAAACATCAGGGGAATTTTGTTTTCTCAGTTCATGACCCCTTTAAAATTTACTCATCCTCAGGCCATCTAAGATGTAGATAAGTTTGTTTCTTCATTGAAACAGATTTGGAGAAATGTAGCATTACCAAAGGATCCTCTGCAGTGAATGGGTGTTGTCAGAGTGAGAGTCCAACCAGCTGATAAAAACACATGATAATACACAAGTAGTCCACACAACAGTCCATCAGTTAACATCTTGTGAAATGAAAAGCTGCTTGTTTGTAAGAAACAAACCCATCATTAAGACTTCTTAACTTTAAACCATCGCTTCTGGCCAAAATGTGAGTCCATAATAAGAAAAAAATTTTAACTTGAAAAAGCAGTATTATGGATAGAGCACCACTGTTTTGTCCAGAAGAGATGATCTGAAGTTAACTCCTTATTGATGTATTTGTTTCTTACGAACACGCAGCTGTTTGGACCAGAGGTTGCCTTAAACTTTAACATTGTCCGTCATTTTGACAGACAGGGTCGTAAAAATTCCATCATAATCAATAACAAATTTAATTGCTTTTATTTTTGTTCACATTTTCATTTTTAATTATGAACCTACAGGACGATACAGGCTTATGCATTTATTTTTAAGAGAACAGATGAACAGATGAGACTGCATAACTTTCATGTTCAACACCACACCCCGGAGTTTAACGATTTTAATATACTCTAATTTATATGAACCAATATCGATTCGTAAATCCCAATCGATCTTTTGGTCTATGCTGTTTTTAGTTGATAAATGAACAGTATATAGTGTGCCTCCCATCCAATAAATCGCAATATGCTAAGCTTTGTTTTACTTTTGATATGAAACAAAGTCTCAGATTTCAAATTCTGTCCATTTCATTAGGAAATTAAAGCAATAAATACTGTTTTGGCGCTCTTTAATGTGGCCTGATAGATCGTTGTAGCTTCTGAGTACTCCTGTGCGTAATCAAACACATAGGAAAACATTCGTGACAGTTTCATTTTTGTTCTGTATCTCGTGCTCTGCTGCTACACTGGAGTGCACTCACCACCAACTGGACAGGGGTGGGATTTACAGTTACAGTTTAAAGTAGATCACCCTTGTAATCTTGTCAAAGTGACGGATGGCCTTCAGATTTTTCCATCACTGATAAAAAAAAAAATTCTGTCAATGACTGACAATTTTCAGTTAACACGACCTCTGGTTTGGACTCTCATTCTGACTGCACCCATTCACTGTAGAGGAGCCATTGGTGTGCAGTTGATGTAATGTTACATTTCTCCAAACTCATCTACATCTTGGATGGCCTGAGGGTGAGTAAATTCTAAGCAAATTTAAATTTTTCCGTAAACTATTCCTGTAAAACACATTCAATTCCTGTTGTTATTAACAATCCCCCAAATTATGAGGGGAAAAAACACATTGTTCTAACAATGTGTTTCTAACAGTCTGAAACAGCACTGGTGAGACAAATAATTATATCTACAGAAAGCCAGATTTTTTAAAATGGTGTTTTTAATTACACACAGCCATTAAAAACAAGCTTCTAACCTTTGACCCGGTGTCTGAGGCTCAGACTAAATTTAGTAGGAGTGCTTCAGTAGCTCAGCATTTGCTTCATAAAAAAAATGACTCACATTTTCAGCATTTCAACATGAGTGTCTACAGATGTGTTGGTTATGAACTGCTTCTAGTTTTTTATAAGCCTAAAAATATCCTTTTTTACAGTAGGACAACTACAGTAGCAGTTATAGCAACAAACCGATTAAAAATAATTCCCTCTCAAAATCCCAAATCTGTGTGAACTTGAGATGATAAACCAGAGATAGATCAAAGACTTAAAGGGGATAAAAGACATGATGATGAGGAGGAGTAGTCACACATGAGAACAAAAAAGAAGGAACAGAGAAAATAAGAAAGCATGTGGGGAGGTTGAGATGTGCGTGGGATGGGAGACGGCTGAGCTCCCACTTTTATAGCACGTGTATAATTCGAGATTTGGCTGTGGGAAGCTGTACCTGCGTTTTCGCCCACAGGCCACCTGCTTTTGCGCTCGTGCATGCCATGGCACTTACGCAAGCTGTGGCCGTTGTTCGGGACGAAATCTAGAACGCCAACATCTTTTGATTCCCTTCAGACTAAAATTTATGAAAAATGGATGGGTTTATGCATTTGGAAACAAAAGCAGTCCGGCGGATAAATGTAATATAATCAGATTTAGTGCGAGCGGCGCACGGACATCTTAGTGTTCGCGTAGGCTCGTTTCTGAAAATCCATTTGCATTTTAAAAGCCCTCAGGATGAGGTTTGCATCCCTCAGGTTTACATCACAGATGTGCCGAGTCATGCGCCAGCAAAATGTGCAAGGCCTGCATAAAACCTTCCTTTATTCCCGCTGCTCAGGCTTTCAGGACTGGCACCCGTCCCAGTTTCATCTACTATGCATCTGGTTGATTTAGGACACAACTGCAGAAGGGCATGAGAAGAACTTCATCCCTATAGGCTTATTACATCAAGATGAAAATTTAACACGCTTCCCCAATACATTGTTGAATTTATTGGTTTGCCAGTCACAGCAATAAGATTTGTCCAGCTTTGTGTTTTGAGTTGTACAAATTCTGTTATTATTTACTCACCCTGCATGCAGCTGTGGGCTAGACATAAGTTTTTGGGTGATTTTGGTCTGTTCCTCAGGCAGAGTATGACTTTTGAAGACTCTGTATATAATGGTTTTATGACGCTTTTCTTTTTCGTCCTGTTTGATAGCGTCTGGTAGTTTTATGTACAAGTAACAGTTCTTCAATCATTCTGTCTTTTGTGTTCAATGGAAAAATATCACAGAGATTTGGAATGACATGAGGATGCATAAATAATGACAGAATTTTTATTTTAGTGAATCAGAGCCACTATTGAGACACAGGACAAAAGATGTTCAACAATTGCACCTGCCATTAAGATTGAAAATAGCAACACTCCTACTCAAAAATGAATCACTATGTTCTTAATACAAATGTACTGTTCCATTTTATTATTTATGTATGTATTTATTTATTTATTTTTATGAGATAAGCACATGAGGGGTGCATGCAGCAGAATTTTTTTCTAAACTCTTCCCCGGATCTGTGCCTTGACGCAATCCTGTCTCTCAGCTCTACAGGCAGCTATTTTTAACTCAGGCCTTGGTTTTTGCTCTGATATCCATTTTCACCTGTTTGACCTTTTATTAAGAGGTGTGTGCTTTTTTAAATCATACTCATTCAAATTCAAAATGCAGTAACATCTACAAGCGGTATGAGAAATTTCAGGTGTTCTAGAAAAGGGTATGAATACTTATGCAATGCAATCTTTTCAGTTTTTTATTTCTAGTAAATTTGGAAAGTTGTTACAAACCAGTTTTTTGCTTTATCATTATGGTGTATGGAGTGTAGATTCATGTGGAAAAACGTTTTTCAAAGCAGTTTAACATTAGGCTGCAACATAACAAAACATGAAAAAAAATGAAGGGGTATGAATACTTTCGCAAGGCACTGTATATATATATGAACTTATTTGACAGATTCAGTCCAAAACAAAACAAGAGTTTGGACATCAGAAACTGTAATGTGCAGAGACATTATAAAATAAGGAATGTAATTAAAATCCTTTAATTTTCAAATCTGAAATTACTCATGAAATAATTACTGCTTAATGGTATATTGTTTGTTTTAGAATAATTACAGTATATTTATATTAGTACTAGAGTCTATAGTCTACACTCCACACACCATAATGACAAATCAAAAAAACAGATTTGTGACAACTTTGCAAATTTATTAAAAATAAAACACTGAAATAAATATGTTGCATAAGTATTTATACCCTCAACTCAGTACTTAGCTGAAGCACCTTTACAGCCTCAAGTCTTTTTGGGTGTGATGCAACAAGCTTTGCACATCTACATTTGGCAGTTATCTGCCATTCTTCTCCTCACCTCTTCACCTCTCAAGCTCTGTCAGCTTGGATCGAGGCTGGCAGACATTTTCACGTTTCTCCAGAAATGTTTGTTTGGATTCAAGTCCAGGCTGTGGCTGGGCCACTCAAGGACATTCACAGAGTTGTCTGTAAGCCACTCTTGCTGTGTGCTTATGCTCATTGTCCTGTTGGAAGGTGAACCTTCTGCCCAGTCTGAGGTTCTGAATGCTCTGGACTGGGATTTCATTAAGGCTATCTCAATATTTTGGTTGTGTTGAGCTTTTCTGCTACTCTGACAAGTCCTTCAGTCCCTGCTGCTGAAAAACAGCCCCACAGCATGAGGCTGCTACCAGCACACTTTGCTGTTGGGATGCCAGTCTACAGGTGCCTGGTTTCCTTCAAACATGATGCTTGGAATTGAGGTTCATCAGACCAGAGAATCGTGTTTCTCACAGTCTGAGGGTCCTTTAAATCCTAAAGGAGAAGATTGAGTCCTGCCACAACGCCATAAGACCAGATTGGTTGAGTGTTGCAGTGATGTTTGTCCTTCTGTAAGTTTCTCTCATCTGCATATATGATCATGGAGCTCAACTAGAGTGACCATCGGCTTCTTGGTCACCAGTATAACCAAGCCCCTTCTCCATCAGTTTCACAGTTTGGCCAGGAGGCCAGCTCCAGGTTGTTCCAAGCTTCTTCCATTATTGATAATGGAGGCTACATGCTTCTGTGAACCTTCAATGCAGCAGAATTTTTTCTAAACTCTTCCCCAGATCTGTGCCTTGACGTAAGCCTGTTTCTGAGTTCTACAGGTCGATATTTTGACCTCAGGGCTTGGTTTTTGCTCTGATATGAATTTTCAGCTGTTAGACCTGTTTATTGAGAGGTGTGTGCCTTTTCAAATCATACTCATTCAAATGAATTTGCCACGGTTTAACTCCTCTTGAAGTGTAGTAACATATACAAGCAATATGAATGCTCCTGAACTAAATTTCAAGGGTCCCAGAAAAGGGGAGTATGAATACTTATGCAATGGAATCATTTCAGTTTTTTATTTTTAACCAAGTTGTTACAAAGGTTTTTTGCTTTGTCATTATGGTGTATGGAGTGTAGATTCATGTGGAAAAAAGTTATTTAAAGCCGTTTAACATAAGGCTGCAACATAACAAAATGTAAAAAAAATGAAGGTGTATGAATACTTTCGCAAGGCACTGTAAATATATGAACTTATTTGACATATTCAGTCCAAAACAAGCCTTAATATAAACTTTGCACTACTCTAAGCTGTCCCACTTCTCAAGAATCACTAAGTCACAGACAATTTCAGATGTCTCCAGTGACTGATATCCTGCTTCAGAGCTGTCTGTCTGTCAGTAGTCAAGCTCAAAACACATTCACAGCCATCTATTAGGACTTTGAGTGACTGATTAAAGAGCGTTTTTGCAGCTGCTCTTAAAGAGAATGAGTTTTGGCAGCGATTAAGGAAACCTGATCTCAGATCAGAATGAAAGTGCATCTTCCTCCCTGAGCGGCCATCAGCGCTTCCTCGCTGCAGCTATTAGTCTGTCATTACTACTGTTATTGCAGCCGGGGGGACGGGGCGTTTGGCACAGCGAGCTGGCACTCTCTACTTTCTTCTCAATACTTTTCCTTCCTGTTTTGTCTCTTTCAGCAAGCTGCCCAGCTGGGCCAGAGCTGTGGTGCCCAAAATCTTCTATGTGACGGAGAAAGCGTGGAATTATTATCCCTACACCATTACCGGTAACTATAGCTGCTTACTTGCAAGCATACAGTGCCATTGTAACTGCTTAAAGGAATAGTTCACCCAAAAAAAAAAATGGCTGAAAATGTACTCAGCCTCAGGCCATCTAAGATGTAGATGAGTTTGCTTCCTCACAGAACAAATTTGGAGAAATTACAATTTGCATTACAATACTCACTCACAAATGGATCCACTGTAGTGAATGGGTGCCGTCAGAGTGAGTTTTTCAATTCACAAAATAAATTGATAAACTAGAGTTGTGTGGATTACTTGTGGATTATTGTGATGTTTTAATCAGCTGTTTGGACTCTCATTCTGACGGCACCCATTCACTACAGTGGATCCATAGTTATGAGTGGTTTTTAATTAATAGTTCATTTTCTCCTTTAAAGGGCTTATTTGAATATGCATATCTGTTTAACATTTAAAAAGAAGCAGATGTACATACAGTCTGAATCTACATGAGCATCTTTTTGACATACTTAATTTCAACAGTTATTGAGCAAATGCTGTAGAAATGACACCAAATGAGAGGAATACATGGACCTGTCACACACACACACACACACCACTCAAAATACATGCACATATTTTACTCAAACACACATACAGTGCAGAAAGAACTTCAGTTCCCTGTAGAGTTGGAGGTCTTTCTGTGATTGAATGTTTGATGGCTTCAAGACTGCCATGTGTTTATTGCCATGACCTTTAACATTAAGTCTCTCTCTCTCTCTCTCTCTCTCTCTCTCTCTTTCTCTTTCTGTCTCTCTTCCCGTCATCTTCTCAAACCGTCTCCTCCCCCACCACTGGCTCAGAGTATACAGTGAGTATTTGTTTGTGTGCTTGAAACGCTAAACCAGAATGTCAGAGACAGTACTCCATCAAAACGAATATGCTATTAAACACACTCATATCATTAAAACGTTTTTTTATATTTTAATATACAGTATTAAATTAGAACAATTGATACTTTGTAAGACTCAGCTTGGTACTGAAGTACTGCTACCTTTGACATTTATAATAGCTCATGCTCTTGGCTAGCATAATAGGTTCATTGTTTTGATGGCCATTAGATGCGTAGCAGTTCAGTGCTAATAATGTGTAACACAGCCTGACACTCTGAGGGAACTGATCTCCCACAATGCACTGCTCTCTGTTTGACATTAATTGAACTATGAATGCTGGGTCATTATTGTGTGTTTATGTGTGTTTTTAAAACAAATGTGTAGGGTCATTCTATAATAGTGGATATTAGTGCTTAATATTCTAGTACACAATCATATTTTTCCTAATCAAACTAATATATGTTGAAAAAGCCATATCTTTTGTTCAAAAATGATGTTCATATCACATACAACCCTGGTATTCAGTCCGATTTTGTAAAGTTGCTCACTCTACTCTGCATTTAAGCATGAAAATTACCTCAAATATAATTTAGTTTCATAGTTTTGCCTTCAGTTAGATTAGGTTATCAAGACATTTGGGTGTGTGCTTCAAAAATACGAAGTGTTTATTGTGATATAACTTGTTTTAGTTGTTAGTAGCAACTAAGTTACCCACTAGAAAACCCCCCCTCAAAAAGAAATGGTTTGTCCCATTCTTGTATAATTTGCACATGATGATATTTCCTCTAGAAGCACATGAATGAAACACTAGACATTATGTTCTCTCTCTTCCCCCTAATATTGTTTAAACTAGCAAACCTGTGTCAAGAGTGGATTCATTGACTGTCAACAGTGTTACACGAGTATTATTGCTGCAAATGTTAACAAGACAGTTTAAATAAAACTTGTGTTTTGTTTATGAAAATATATTTCTAAACATACCATATGCTCAGTAGTTCTAGGCTTCCATGTTGAGTATAGGCCCAAAACACTAAAGATGTCAACTAAGTTACCGGTCAACTGTGTTACCCAGTACAGGTAACACGGTGGACAGTAGCAAAAATAGATGGTATTTTATGCACATATTCCTACAGATCACATTTATTTATATAGCACTTACATACAATATCAGTTGTTTCAAAGCAGCTATGTAAGATCATGTTTGGATTTTTGGGAAACAGGAGAACTTTTTTCTTCACATTGTCAAATTCTAAATGTACCCCTAATTATAGAATGACCCTGTAAGTAATACTAAGACGTGAAACCAGGTTTGGAGTTGTTTGAACAAAAAATAGTTGTTTTATTTAGCAAGGACACATCTAATTGCTCAAATTGAAGACATTTATAATATTACACATTAATATTAAACATTCTGTTCATCATAGAATCCTAAAAAAATGTATCACCGTTTCCACAAAAAAAAAAAAAAAATGTAAAAAGACATTGATAATAATCTTTCTTGAGCATCAAATCAGTATATTAGAATGATTTCTGAAGAATCATTTGACACTAAAGACTGGAATAATGATGCTGAAAATTTAGCTTTCCATCACAGGAATAAATTACATTTTAAAATATATTAAAGTAGAAAATTTCTCAGTATTACAGTTTTTATCAAATAAATGCAGCCTTGGTGAGCATGAGAAACTTCTTTGAAATATACTAACAGAACCAAACTTAAATTATTTGAACAGTAGCGTGTTTATAAAATGACATGTGGTGTATCTTATGCATTTTATGTTTATTAGCGTGTTATGATGTTAACATAGCAACTTCCTAAAATCAGATTCCACTGGAATCAGTTGTGAGTTCAGTCTCCTGAAGTGCTAGTTGTACAGAGTGCTCTCAGTCACTCTCAGTTCTATTTCAGGTTCTGTTTCAATTATCTTGTCTATGTCGGCAGTTCACATCAAGCTCACTAGGATTTGGAACAGAGCAGCAGTGTCTGGAAGCTGATTCCCCTTAACCACCAACCATGTTGTTATGCTGTCCCAGAATGCACCGCTCTTGTTTTCCCTTGCTGTGCTGCAATATAATTAGAGTGTATTGGAAAACCAGGCAGACCAGGTGTCTTCAAGCTCCTTGGAGACCATATTAGGTTTCATGGAAAACCTTGTGCTTATTCGAAAGAGCAATATACATTTTAACACCTTAGGACTCCTCTGAGCCTTATGAATATATTGAAGGTCTAAGGTATTAGGACCGTATTGACCATTCACACAGAATGCGGTTTTACATTTAAAAATGATGCGAGGCGTGGAATGAAAAAGCGTGTTTTTGAAAAGTTTAACTACTTTTAACCTGAGCGGTGCATTTTTAGAACAATGTCCATGTAGCGCATGTTTAAATAAGAAAAATAATGAAAAAAGCAGCGTTATTAGTGAACAACCCCTTAGACTTTAGTTATATGCAGTTTTGTGGGGTAACGTAATCAGGTTACTTTTTACATAATCAGATTACTTTTCCAAGTAACTAGTAAAATAATGCATTACTTAGAAATTCACAACTAAATATCTGAGTTACTTTTTCAAATAAGTAACACAAGTTACTTTGTTTTACCATTTGTGACCCAGGACCACAAAATTAGTCATAAGGGTCAATTTTTGTGAAACTGATATTTATGCATTATCTGAAAGCTGAATAAATAAGCTCTGTTATGATAGGACAATATTTGGTTGAGATACAAATATTTGAAAATCTGGAATCTGAGGGTGCAAAATATCAAAATATTGAGAAAATGAAGTTCTTAGCAATCACTTTTGGTGTTAAAGAGCCTTTACATTTGCCAAAAATATCACTTTTGGGATGTTGTTATTGAAAAAGAAATAAGCAAGCCCAGCCCAATTGTCAAGAAAGTAACGCAAAAGTAATATAATCCATTACTTTCCATAAAAAGTAAATAAGTAATCCAGTAAGTTACTTTTTTATGGAATAACGCAATATTGTAATCCAGTACCAAGTAACTTTCCCCAACATTGGTTACAAGGTGTACAAAATGGGCTTTCACCCATTTCAGAAATGTTATAGCTACACCCATGTTTCTATATGCATTCATACTTTCATATACAATTCAGATGCATAAATCTTACATTTATTTTTTGAGCGTGAAAACTGTTGAAAGTCAACAGCAGAAAGATGACAGGTTGGTTTAAATGAGCGGTGAAGGATTAAGGCTTAACTTAAGCTGGACGGCAGTCATTGGATCTTGGAGTGGCTCTGCGTGCCGTATCTGTACCTAGAGATGAATGAGAGAGCTCTTCATCGGAATACCATTATCATAATCAACCATATGCCAGAAACAACAGGATACAAACTGCTCAAATGAGAGCAGTGGAAGATGAAAAAAGCCCAGAGGATGTAAAAAATGAGCACATGAGGAAACAGCTACATGTAAATTTGTGGCAGCCGCTTATTCAAATAGGCTGTTTGAGCTGGCTGATTGATTATAGAGACTAAAGATACATTTATATATACACATCTTAGATAAGGGCTGTTTTATTTGTTCTTGTGCTAAGGAAATTGCAGTCAACATATCAAAGTTTTAATCTTTTATTTTATCCGATGCTAATTTAATTGAGTGCAACAGTAGAGCTCCAGAAATCACATTTGTTTTCTTCATAGAGATATTGATTTTTAGCAGTAACATAAACCTTTTAAGACAGACCTGCTATGAGCTCAGATGTTGTTAATTCATGGTTCATGCTTGAGTTGAAGGCACAAAAACAAAGCTTTATTCTTCAGTGCAGAAGTATATTGTCAAGACTTCCATTAGCTGCTATAGGGAAATGATGAGAAGAATGACAATGTGCAGTAAATGGTAGAACTGTTTGCACTACAAACCAGTGTATTCATAATTAAGAAAATACATTAAAATAATTTGTTAAGATAGACTAATTTGCAAAACAAGCTGTTTTGTACATCAAGAAATAGCTGGATGAGGTGGTCAGACCCATAAAATTTACAAATGGCTGCTCCCGCTCTTATGGTGAAATAAGGAGGGTACTTTTTCAGAGTTCTATCCATTGTTAGAGTGGCTGAGGTTTGCAGACATTATACAGTATGAGAGGGACCTCTAGAGGCAGAATCACTGATGCCTTGTGCTGTTTGTTTTGACAAAACGGTATATTTACAGTACACTGCTGTTCCTGCTTTCATATCCAAGGCCAGGAACAGAATGCTGAAGACAGATTGAACTCTGTCCGCAGTACCATCTACAGCACGGCCATGCTGACCTATGGCAAGAAGGAGTGCAAAAAACGCTGATTGGTAGGCTAACATCGCTGAAATGGAGACTGTCATCAACATCAAATGCAGCACACTGACCGATTACAAACGTGATCCAAGTCAGAGAAATCTGAAAGCATTAAAGGCTGCACGATGCAAGGTCCAGCAAACAACACGCCGCTGCGCAAACAACTACTGGCTTCAGCTGTCTGGCAACATCCAACAAGCCTCAGACACTGGCAACATCAGACGCATGTACGAGGGAATCAAGCAAGCAACAGGAAAACCGGCGAAGAAGAGCACGCCCCTGAAATCCAAGACAGGAGAGACTATCACAGACCAGGACAACAAGCTTGCGAGATGGGTTGAACATTACCTCGACCTTTACTCTAAAGAAAATTCTGTCTCCCAGGAAGCACTTGATGCAATCAAGGACCTGCCTGTTCTAAAGGAGTTGGATGCAGAGCCCACCCTGGAGGAACTCAACAAAGCCATCAATGCCTTATCATGTGGCAAAGCTTCAGGTGAAGATGGAATACCTCCTGAAATCATCAAGAGTGGAAAGCCGGTCCTGCTTGAGCCACTTCACAAACTCCTGTGTCAGTGTTGGAGAGAAGGTAAGGTCCCCCAGGACATGTGACCGAACAAGGGCGACCGAAGCGACTGTAATAATTACCGTGGCATCTCTCTTCTGAGCACCATGGGCAAAGCCTTCGCACGTGTTGTCCTTGCTCGCCTACAGGTCCTCGCTGACCATATATATCCAGAGTCCCAGTGCGGGTTCAGGACAGAGAGATCCATTGTGGACATAATTTTCTCAGTGCATCAGCTCCAGGAGAAATGCAGAGAGCATTTGCCACTTTACATCACTTTCATAGACCTTACTAAGGCGTTTGACCTTGTAAGCAGAAGAGGCCTGTTCCAGCTGCTGAAGAAGATTGGCTGCCCCCCACATTTGTGTGCTGTGTCCTTGTGCCAACATTATTCGGCATCTTCTTCTCCCTGCTGCTGAACTTCGCCTTCAAAGACTCGGAAGAAAGTGTTCACCTGCACACCAGAAGCGATGGGAAGTTGTTTAACCTGTCCCGTCTGAAGGCCAAGAAAAAGGTCTGCACAGTTCACATCAGAGAGATGTTGTTTGCAGATGATACTGCTCTGACCTCGCACACCGAAGAAGATCTTCAAAGTCTGATGGACCGGTTCGCTCATGCCTGCAAGGAATTTGGTCTGACTATCAGCATCAAAAAGACCCACGTCAAGGGCCAGGGTGTCCTTGCAACACCATCAAACTGCATCGACAACGAGAAGCTCGAGATCACCCACCAGTTTATCTACCCGGGCTCAACAGTTACCAGCAAACTTTCACTCGAAGTCAAGATTTCCAAACGCATCGCCAAAGCCGCTGCCATCATGGCAAAGGTGAACAAGAGAGTGTGGGGCAATAACCAGTTGACGGTGAACACTAAGCTCAAGGTGTACCAGGCATGTGTCCTCAGTGCGGCAGTACCGCAGTGAGACCTGGTCTACATACATCGGACAGGAGAACCACCTGGAAAGCTTCCACCTTCGCTGTCTTCACCAGATATTAAGCATCACATGGCAGGACAAGGTCACCAACTCAGATGTGCTGGAGAAAAGCAGGCTCCCTCAGCATGCGCCTTATGCTCTGTCAGCGGCGACTGTGATGGCTTGGGAACGTGCGCCGTATGGATAATGGACGCATCTCAAGGGCCTCCTGTATGGTAAATTGGCCATGGGACGTCACCCAATGCTGCGCTTCAAGGATGTCTGCAAACACGACATGAAGCTGACTGACATTGACTCAAACAGCTGGGAACTGTTAGCCAATCACCACGGACACTGGCATTGTGTCGTTCCAGAAGGGAGTCAAAAGGGGCGAGGAGAAGAGGAACCTACAGTCGAAAAACAAACGACAATTAAGGAAACAGAGGCAGCAGAACCAGAACCAGACCTCCTAGTAGTCATCAGATTTTGTGTGCAACACTTGTGGCAGAGACTGTCTGGCTAGATTCTGACTGCTGAGCCACATTAGATGCTGCACTCAACAAGATTGAACAAATCAGACAGGGCGTTACCATTGTCTTCCAAGACAGACGGATGCCAAGAAGGAAGAAGAAGACTGTTCCTGCTTTCATATCATTATAGAGTAATTCATTTGTTGATTAGAGACTGAGAGGGTGCTAAAAGTAGTAGTACCTCAAGCGTTTAAATATACGCAAGGCCAAACTAGATGTTTAATGTCACGATCGTTACCGTTTATTTGCATTAGTTTATATTCAGCCAGTCACTTTTATTCATTTATTACAGCACAGAGTTCACATTATCAGCCAATGTGGTGCAACTTGGTTAGTGTTATCATTAAAATCCACTTCTGTTTGCCTATGATGTCACTGTTTCTGACTCCGTTATATCATTCACAGTGATTTATGGACTGAGTAGTTCATTCCTCCATATTATACAAAGTTTGCATGTTGTCTTGTAGCTGGTTGGTTTGGTTGATGTCTCACAAGACGATTTTTAAAGAATCTTTTGAAATCTGTATGGAGAAAATGAATGATAAAAACACTCCTGGCACCCAGGCTGCAGAAAATGTGGGTGTTCACTACTCAGTATTGCCAGAAAAAGACACTTCCAATATATTCCCTCTACACTAATTTAATTCTATTTGGATAGCATCCATAGTGTAGATATGTAATGGGCAAATATACTTTATATTCTCCAAGCCGTTATTATTAGAGTCACTGTGTTATCTTTAATTTAGTGTGTGTTGAGGATACAGTGGTTTAAAGTAGATAAACAAATCAAACTGATAACATAAAAGTAGATCTTCTATAAAAATATAGTAACTTTAAATGTAATATAGAATACCAATATGGTTAAGATTATAATCAAGTATTTTACATGTGCTATAGCATGTTAGTCAACACACCAAAATAAGTGTACTTCTCTAAAGCATGACAAAAAATTAATGTTCTTTAAAGTAAAACTTATAATTGACAAACTTACAAAGTGCACTCATGTGTATTAAGAAACAATCATGAAAGTGTCTCTCTTTTAAGGATTAGTTTGCTTCCAGAATAAAAATGTCCTGATAATTTACTCACCTCCATGTCATCCAAGATGTTCATGTCTTTCTTTCTTCAGTTAAAATGAAATTAAGGTTTCTGAGAAAAACATGCCAGGATTTTTCTCCATATAGTGGACTTCAATGGGGATCAAAGGGTTGAAGGTCCAAACTGCAGTTTCAATGCAGCTTTAAATGGCTCTACACAATCCCAGCCGAGGAATAAGGGTCTTATTTAGCAAAATGATTTGTCATCTAAAAAAAAAAGTAATTTATATACTTTTTAACCACAAATGCTCATCTTGCACTAGCTCAACTTCATGCATCAAGTAATCAGGTCATGCGTGGTGTAGGTGGAAATACTGACCCAGTGTTCACAAAGAGAACGTGCAAAGAAAGCTAAACGCTCTTTACAAAAAAGACAAGGTGGACAATTTTGAAGTTGGAGGAGAAAATGAGATGGAGATTTCATGAAAATAAGATTTCAACCCACCCTACCTTTTTGAACCTAAGTACACAGACTAAGACCTACACTGTAAAAAAAAAAATTTTTGAGTCAACTTAAAATAATTTGTTACCCCGCTGCCTTCAGTCAACTCAAAAAAGTTTAGTCAACTTGAAATGTTAAGTTTTTCTAAGTGACAACTTAGATATTTGAGTTGATTCAACTTACAATTTAAAGGCAGCCGGGTAACAAACACAGCTTTTAAGTTTAACAATCCAATTTATTTAGTTTAGTCAACTTGAATATCTAAATTGTCACTTAGTACAACTCAACATTATTTGAGTTATTACTAAACTTATTTGAGTTGACTGAACTTAATTTTAAGTCAGCAGGGTAACAAAATATTTCAGGTTGATTCAACAATTATGTTTGTTGTTGTTTGTACAGTGTAACGACGTATTAACTTTCCAATATAATTACATAATGCATGAAGTCACGGATGTGCATCGCCGAGTTAATGCAAGCATTTGTGGTTAAAAAGTATATAAATGTTTATTTTTTTAGAAAATTACTAATCGTTTCGCTAGATAAGACCTTTACTCCTCAGCTGAGATTGTGTAAAGCCCTTTGAAGCTGCATTGAAACTGCAGTTTGGACCTTCAACCTGTTGTTCCCCAGTTTAACTACATTTAAACGATGAGCAGCTTGTAGCTTGGCAAGCTACAGTTTCAAACAGTGAGGCAGCTCCCTAGGTTTTTGAAACAGAGTGGTAAATCAACATTGCCTTGTGGGTTTGCACCCAAAGATCTGCTCTTCTTCTCTTCTCCTCGATCTTTTGCCCTTCCCCCACCACTACAGCATTTCCTCCAGCATTACGTAACTCAGCCTCTATTGATCTCCATAGCGATTGCAGGAGCGGTGCTTAATCTAATCAGGCAGCAGTGTGTTAGGTCTCAGAGGGGCTACAGCTTCAGGACGTGTGGGGAGGAGAGAGGAGGAGGAGGAGGACAGGGAGGCTGTAAATCCAGTGAGGCAGAAAAGAGCTCATCATTACGGCACAACGCCAGGCTCATAAAACACAATCACACTGAAGCGCATTGCCCTGCAGTGCACCAGATCTACTGAGAGCAGGCATGTAGTGTGTTCATGAATGGGGCCGGGTCGAGGCTTTGACTCCTCTTGATAGATGTCTAAAATTAGTTGCTGGACTAAATGGAATTAACCGTTGTTAATGTCGGTTGAGGTGGTGGTATTTTTTTCCCTAATTGTCGGTTGATTTATTATGTGCTGAGGTAATACTTAAAGGAATGGTTTGCCCAAAAATGAAAATTTGCTGAGAATGTACTCACCCTCAGGCTATTTAAGATGTAGGTGAGTTTGTTCTTTCAACAGATTTGTAGAAATGTAGCATTACATCACTTGCTCACCAGTGAATCCTCTGCAGTGAATGGGCGCTGTCAGAATGAGAGTCAAAACATCACAGTAATCCACAAGTAATCCACACGACTCCTGTTCATTGATTAATGTCAGGTGAAGTGAAAATCTGTGTTTGTAAGAAACAAATCCATCATTAAGATGCGTTTAACTTCAAACAGTTGCTTCTGGCTAAAATACAAGTCCTCTGTCCATAATATTGGTTTCTCCAGCAAAAAGGCATCTTTCCTGAATCAGGAGAGAAATATGCACAGATCAAGTACTGTTTTAGAAGCCTAAAACAATTTGAAACAAACATGTCAGTGGATTTTGATGTGATAGGACAAGAGCAGATGAATTTTTTTTTTACTGGAGGAAGCATTATTATGGACTATTGAGTAGTATTTTGGCCCAAAGTGAAGATTTAAAGTTAAAAACATCTCAACAATGGATTTGTTTCTAACAAACATGCAGCTTTTCACTTCACAAGACTTTAATTGACAGACTCAAGTGGTGTGAATTACTTGTGGATTATTATGAGGTTTTTATCAGCTGTTTGGACTCTCATTTTGACGGCATCCATTCACTGCAGAGGATCCTTCGGTGAGCAAGTGATGTAATGCTACATTTCTCAGAATCTGTTCTAATAAAGAACAAATTCATGATGGACAGCCTAAGAGTAAGAACATTTTCCACAAATTTTTCATTTTTGGGTTGAGTTGTTTAAAGGAGAAGTCCACTTCCGGAACAAAAATGTACAGATAATTTATTCACACCCTTGTCATCCATGATGTTCATATTTTTCTTTCTTCAGTCGTAAAGAAATTATGTTTTTTGAGGAAAACATTTCAGGATTTCTCTCCATATAGTGGACCTCTATGGTGCCCCGAGTTCCAACTTCCAAAATGTAGTTTAAATGCAGCTTCAAAGGGCTATAAATGATCCTAGCTGAGGAAGAAGGGTCTTATCCAGCAAAACGATCTGTTATTTTCTAAAAAAAATCTCAAATGCTCGTCTTGTTTAGCTCTGCGAGGGTAGGGTATGTCCTTCAACTTTAAAATCGTCTTACATCACTGCAGCAGTACCGACCCAATGTTTATAAAGTGAACGTGCATAGAAGATCAAACGCCCTTTACAAAAAAAAGGTAAAACAGCAATGTAGGACGATTTTGAAGTTAGAGACGAAAATGTGATGGGAGTTTTTCGACAATACTCTACCTGTCATGAACTGGAATACACAGAGGTCACGCAGAGCTAGACAAGATGAGTGTTTGAGGTTAAAAAGTATATAAATTGCATTTTTTGTTTTTAGAAAATAACCAATCAATTCGCTAGATAAGTGAAATGGCTGGGATCATTTAAAGCCATTTGAAGCTGCATTTAAACTGCATTTTGGAAGTTCAAACTCGTGGGCATCATTGAAGTCCACTTTATGGACAGAAATCCTGAAATGTTTTCTTCAAAAAACATAATTTCTTTACGACTGAAGAAAGAAAGATATGAACATCTTGGATGACAAGGGTTTGAATAAATTGGCTGTAAATTTTTGTTCTGGAATTGAACTTGTCCTTTGAGGAGCACAACAATTTGTGAATCTCATTATGTTAAATAGCACATCTAACAAAGTGTCAAATTTTATTAAAATCAGAAAGTAATCTTTGTTTGCTTTAAAATAAATAATAGATACCCTCTTGAAAATTAAGAGAAAAATATTGGTTGTCATTTTAGCGAATTACGTGCAAACTTGGATAAATTACTTCATATATCCACTAAAAAAACACTAGCTGATTCAAAGACATTGAACAAAAATAATGAAGAAATGTAAAGAGAAAAGCTTGTTTTGCTTTTTAAGTGCATGCAACATTTAATTTGATGTTTTTAAGTGTCTAAATACTTGCCAAATGTATCTCATTTTTGACACATTTCACTTTTTTCCCTCTTCTTTAGTGCTCTTTCCTGCCAAAGTTCTCCATCCACGTTGAGACAAAGTATGAAGACAACAAAGGCATCAATGACAATGTATGTATACTGTATACAGTGTAAATATGTCTGCATGATTTCATCCTTTCTGGTCTTTTCTCAATTAACTTTTCATCTCTAAATCTTTTCTGTGAAGTCAGAACTGTTGATCGTGTGAAATGAGAGAACTGATGAAAAAAATGAACTAGTAAACCCAGTAGGTTCTCTGATATGTGGCATCACTAGATTTAGTGTGCTTATAAAATGTTATAGAGTTGTAGGTCTTCCTCTGTTTATTTAATGCATTGATTAGATGTTCATTCATTATTAATGGCGCCTCAGGCCGTACAAGATGAGTTTTTTTCTTCATGGGAAAAGGTTTGGAGAAATTCAGCATTACATTAATTGTTGATCAATGTCCAAACAGCTGATAACAATCTCAGAAGTTTTGACTTCTTTAAGATCTAAGCGGAAGAAACCCACAAGTGATTTCAGATGGGATTTGTCCTGGAGAGAGTTCTGACTGAGCTTGACTCCTTAATAATGCTGGCCTGCAGTCAGTCTGAGAGCTTACATGCCTCAAGATCGTTCCAGACGGTGGTTACGGTCTGTCTGAGCCTGTGCTGTCCCGAGCTTCTGTTTGAGTCTCCACGCACATGCTCGCTCGCTTAGAAAGAATTTCACTTTGTTTTATTCCTTCGCTCCTGGCATCAAGTAACACTTTCATCCTCTGCCCCAAATGAGAGCATTTTAAAGATCACTCACTGCAGGCAGATAGTTTTTCCTCTTCTGTGATCGGTTTGAGGTGTGTGCGGGTGTGCGTTTGAAGATCTAACATTTACAAAATGATCTGCTTGAACTTCAAATGATTAAATGTACTTCAGAGAGGGAGAGAAGTTAGTTGTACAGTGTGATGGGATAAAGTTGTGACAATTAAGAATGGAAAAATGATTGGTAACAGACAAAGTGACTGAATGAAATATAAATGTGCTTGTGGCACTGTAAAGGAGAGGTGTAGGAGCCAGGTAGCATCTGTTGGGAGGTTGTGAGGTGCTGGTTGGTTCGCCTCAGGGCTATTTCTGCATCTGCAGGTGAGAAATAACAGAGCGCTGCATTCTTTCACCATCCGTGTTTCACGCTCGGTTGAGATGCCAACACTTCTTTAGTAACGGCGGCTGATGAGCAGAAAATAGCTTTAGGTTTTATCACCCATCTCATTCTGTTCACCATGTGCTGTTGATTTGCCCTGTCCATGGTGCTGAAATTAATGTTTGAGCGTCAGATCTGCGCTCAACATTACTGTGGTATCTTGTCAAAACACAAGACCCTCTAAGACCCTGTAAACACCACTTTGTTTCCAGACCGATAGATGCCTGTGCATCTTGACTTGAGATTGGTGATTTCAGGCACTTAAGTTGGCCTTGTGTTTGGGACCATTGCCTCGCTGAAAAATACATTTTATCCAGAGCATGTTTTTATCCTACTAAAGCAGGTTCCCCTGCCTCATTTCTTTGTGTCTTGCACCACTAATCCTTGTGTTTTAACAAAAAGCCCAGTTCCTGCTGAGAAGAGACAGCATGGTGCTTTGGTGTTTTTGAGGTGTGGGCAGTGTTAGATTTGCTTTATATCACTTTGGATTTCAGCTGAAAGCATTTTCGGTTTTTATTTGACCACAAAATCTTTTCCCACATCACAGATGGATCAGCATTATGCATTTTGACCTCCTCCAAAAGTGCTTTCACATGGTTCTTTTAAAGTAATGGCTTCTGTTGAGCCACCTGTCCTGTACAAGCGCTGCGTATTGATGCAGGTGGTTGGAAAGAGGGGTGAAGAATTTAAAAATAAGAGAGATTTGCGATATCAACCAAAAAAAACTAACATACATTTTGATGAGATTGTAAAAACATTTTTTATTTAAAGGAGAAGTCCATTTACAAATAATTTACTCACCCCCTTGTCATTCAAGATGTTTGTGTCTTTCTGTCTTCAGTCGTGAAGAAATTGTGTTTTTTGAGGAAAACATTTCAGGATTTTTCTCCATATAGTGGACTTCATTGGTGCCCCAATTTTGAACTTCCGAAAATGTAGTTTAAATGCAGCTTTAAAGGGCTCTAAACGATCCCAGTCGAGGAAGAAGGGTCTTATCTAGTGAAATGATCTGTCATTTTTTTCGTAAAATAAAAGTTTGTATTCTTTTTAGGCACAAAAGCTTGTGTAGCACAGGCTCTGGGATGTGCGTTCATGTACTATTGAATCACGTCGAAAGGTCACGCGGAACGTAAGACCCAGTGTTTACAAAGCGAACGTGCAAAAACTAAGAAAGTGCAAGTAAGTCAAACGCTGCTTACAAACAAAAAGGTACAACGATGTCGGACGATTCTGAAGTTGTAGGAGAAATTAACATGGAGTTTTTCGACAAACTTTTTTTTGAGCCGGAGTACATAGACAATGGACTTGTGGTGATTCGAAGACGTGATTCGTAGTAGTGATCATTTTGAAGTTCGGATCATTTTACCGACTCAGACCTTTGAGTATCGTTCAGCAAAATGAACGAATATTTTTTCGAATCATTTCGTTCATTTTAGTAAAATCAGCCTCAAACGACTCGAAAAACCCGAAGACTCGAAACAGGTGAACTAATTCCAGTACAGAACCTAATAGGATGTTGCACATGCGCGACTGAATGAATCACTGCCCGAGATGACTCGTTCTTCCCGAGTCACATTAAAGATCCGTTCAAAATGAACGAATCGTTCAAGAACGACCCGTAGACGCACATCCCAGAGCCTGTGCTACATAAGCTTTTGTGCTTAAAGTATACAAATTTTTATTTTTCGAAAAAAAAAAAAACAGATCGTTTCGCTAGATAAGACCCTTCTTTCTTGGCTGGGATCATTTAGAGCCCTTTGAAGCCACATTTAAACTACATTTTGGAAGTTCAAATACGGGGCACCAGTGAAATCCACTATATGCAGAAAAATCCTGAAATGTTTTCCTCAAAAACCATAATTTCTTTACAACTGAAGACAGAAAGACATGAACATCTTGGATGACAAGGGGGTGAGTATATGCCAATATATTGTGCACTATAAAACCAGAAACATGCATTGAAGTCCCCAGTTTTTTTTTAGATTTTAGTATGAATATGTTAGCCTTAAGGGCTAAGTGTGCTCCAAAACAATCCCAAAATTTGCATTTGAAAGATATAAGCATTCAAAACTTACATTCTTTCACTTCCACCAATACATGTGACCCTGGACCACAAAACCAGTCGTAAGGGTCAATTTTTCAAAATTGATATTTATACTGCATCTGAAACCTGAATAAATAAGCTTTCCATTGATGTATGGTTCTGTTGTTAGGATAGGACAATATTTGGCCGAGATACAACTATTTGAAAATCTGGAATCTAAAGAAAAATTAAAAAAAAAAAAAATGAAAATATTGAGAAAATCACCTAAGTTGTCCAAATGAAGTTCTTAGCAGTGCATATTAGTAATCAAAAAGAAAGTTTTGATATATTTACGGTAGGAAATTTACAAAATATCTTCATGGAACATGATCTTTACGTAATATCCTCATGATTTTTGGCATAAAAGAAAAATCTATCATTTTGACCCATACAGTGTATTGTTGGCTATTGCTACAAATATACCTGTGCTGCTAAAGACTGGTTTTGTGGTCCAGGGTCACATATATCAATGATTTTGATGACATCCCCCTGCACTTCACCTTCTCATCAAACTTTCTGTCCAATCAAATACTCTCTAAAATCCAAAGCGTCCCGCCCCTACACTATAAATAGACACTGAAGCTGCGACTGAAATCAGTCACTTGTTCAAAGAATTTGTATTTTCTTTTTGGTGAATGGCACGTAGCGCACTATATAGAGGATAGGGAACCATTCAGACATTGTAAATATGCTTTCTATTGGGGCAAATGAAGTCTAGTTTCATGTTGTGTCACCCTGCCCCGGTCCAGAGACACGATAGTACAAAGTGGATCACTCCGCACAGTGTCACTCGGCGCAGACCACGAAACGTATTGAACCCATTTGATTTCTACGCAGAATGCCAGATTTTATAGCGCTATGGATGAGATTGTGGCTGTCATACGGTGTCAAAATGCAGCTGTACCGAGCCCAAGCTGTGATATAAACAAAATGTTATTGGCTATATAAAAAAGGGGATGGGACTGCTTGATATGTCCCACCCTGTCTTCCTGTTTCATTTAAAATTACATCAACACATAGAATAACGCTGCGTGTTTCAAAGCACTTCAGTGAAACTTTAACAAAGTAAAGTGTAATGCTGATTTTTAAGCTGCTGTAAGATGTTTCTGCATCACTAGTGTAACCAAATGGAACTGCAAACTGATCTGTGGCTGAGAATTCATAACAGAAGATTCATAGCCTAAGCGAATTCCATTGTTTTCTGTGTAAACATGATAAAAGGACATCTTTGACCTTTGGGCTCTTCATATTTTGCTCTTCATCTTTTCAGCCTCTCATGAATGGCACAGCGATTAAAAAAACACAGCACTCAAGTTAAAAGAAATTTTAAAAAAAGAGAGACCTTGTGGTTTCCTATTCCAAAGTAAAAATGTGACCCTGGACCACAAAACTACTCTCAAGTAGCACTGGTATATTTGTAGCAATAGCCAAAAATACATTGTATGGTCAAAATCATTGATTTTTCTTTTATGCCAAAATCATTAGAATATTAAGTGAAGATCATGTTCAAAGAAGATACTTAGCAAATTTCCTACCGTAAATATATCAAAACTTAATTTTTGATTAGTAATATCCATTGCTAAGAACTTCATTTAGACAACTTTAAAGGCGATTTTCTCAATACTTTGAGAACCCTCAGATTCCAGAATTCAAATAGTTGTATCTCTGCCAAATATTGTCCTAACAAATCAAACATCAATGGAAAGCTTATTTATTCAGCTCCCAGAAGATGTATAAACCTCAATTTAAAAATAAATTGACCCTTATTTGTTGTCCAGGGTCACAAATATGTCCTTTTAGGTCTATATTTCCCCCTTCTTTGTTGTTGAAGAACATATATAGAGATTTAAGATATGGAAAGGATCTAATTTTTAAAACTACATTTTAGTCTTGTCGTTTTCCTCAACATTACTGATATAGTCATGGTTAATGATGTTGCCTTATCTTTGTCTTGTCTCAGTCATGGAAAAATAGTCATCAATGAATATTTTTGTTGTTTTCGTTAACAAAATTAACACTAGAAACTAGGAAACTCAAGGCCCTAAGACACGCCTTTTTAAAAGCGAAAAAGTGAGAAAACATTGTAGTACAAAGCACATAATATTACAGTAACAACGGCTTCTGTTCTTGCTCGTCTGCAATAGCGTAACCGAATGCGCTGACGATGTATCAGGATGCGCAGAGGTGTGCAAATACTTATGCTGACAGACAGGTAGGACAGCCTATTGTAGCCTTCGGACCGAAGGATATGATTGGACAAATGTTGTATGCTCCTACGCCATCAACAGACAATATACATACATTTAGACCACTTAGTGATTGCTATCAGGATGTGTAGAGACTTTCAGCCAGCATAACAAAAAATGTTGTGAACAAAATCACCTAGACCTTTGGTCATGGGCTCTTGCTGGCTGTACCTATTGCAAGGTGTTTAGTTTGCTTTGAGGTTTTGCTGGCTCTTCCTGTTGCAAGGTGTTTAGTGGGGTTCAGGTGTGAACTTTATGCCGGCCAGTCAAGTTCTTCCACACCAGACTCAGTAAATCATTCTTCACGGACCATGCCTTTTTGCTTAATCGACCACGGTCACACTTCAGGTACGAGGGCCAGCACTTTGCCGTCTTCAGTGGAGAGACATTTGAACCCACTCTCTCATTTGTCTCCTTGTTTTTTGCACCTGTAGAACTCCGTCTGCATCTGTAAGAGGAGAAAACACAAATCCTTGATCTGTATTCCGCCTCCTCATTGGTGTGAGAGGCTGTTTCTGATGTTTTCCCTACATTTGAGCCATGTTGGCTGCTTTGAAGTTTAAACGGCGCACTCCAGCATGCATTAGTCTGTGTTGCAGCAGGAGTCTACTTTAATGTTGCTTATCGCCACCGTTGGGATGTAGAGTTTGCTCTTGTATTTTGTTCTTTTGGCTTTGATAAACAAGCTTGTCTAAGTTTCCTGCCACATCTCTGAAATTAAGGCCGATTTTATTTATTAGAGCCATCATTCAAGTCCTTTTCAAATTTCCTCCCCATCTCTCTTGATAAGGTCCACCATACCTTATTTTCTAAAATATTCAGCTACTCCGTCATGTCATCCCCTTTCGTTCTTTGTTTTACGATTTCAAACCATCCATTCTACACTTTCACAGCTATAGTGCACTCTCCTTTGTGTCTACATTTTAAAATAAAGAGGTTTTATACATTTCTCTCCATGTCATCCCTGAAGCTGACTGTCGGTTGGATATGAAAAGAATTACAATGTAATTGGCAAACCCACACAGGTGGCAGACAACAGGAGAGCCGTTCTCTCACCTGAAAGCACCTGATCCTTTGAAGCGGAGCGCTCTCACCCATTAAAGTCTTTGTTAGGCTGCAAGCACTCGGATGAGTGGCAGCTTATGCAATACGCGTGCTGGCGTTGATTCGCGCGCAGACCGAGAGCTCCTTCTTGTGGACAGCGTGGAGTCTGCAGCTGTAGATGTGTTTGAGTCTGCTGAGAGTTGCTGAAGATTCCTACAGTAGATCTCTCTTTACTGTTACTACAACAGAAAGACTTACACTAAGTCATATCCTGGTGACAAATGAACAAGCTTGTGTTCATGCTGAGTGATTTGCTGCAATAAAGCAACCGGAAGGCACTGTCAGTGAGAGTTTCGAGGGACCAATTTGAGCAGCTACTGCGGTTCAAAATGTACCCATTCAGATGGAAAATGTCCAACTACAGTTACTTAGTTCAACGTTAAGTTGAACCTCACAAACTTAAAAAACAAATCCCTCTCACTGGATCAGTCTGGGAACTTGTAAAGAATGACTTTCTTTCTAGGTGCACTGACTAAAAAGCTGTTTTTCAGTTTTGTGTGCAGTAAATATCAAACTCTTGGACTGTGGGTGTGAGACTAACTAGCTACCAACAATATAGCAACTTGGCAACCAGGGGTAATATGGTTAATAAATAATCAGATGTCAAGATAAATTATCCTAAGAATGATCAAAAATAATTGCCATTATAACCCAAATGCGAGGTCATAATAAAATGAAGTCAGATTAGATAATAAAATGGAGTCAGATTTGAATTTAATCTAAATTTAATAACTTTGCACGCTGAAAAGACAGAACACGCAAGAAACCTTCATCCATCTTTGGATACCTATGTTGGGCCAATTTAGTGGACCTTACACTAGCTTGTTGTTAGCGTCCCTGGTGAAAAAAACAGCATATGCTGGTAGGCATGTTTTGCTGCTGGGATGCTGGTTAGGTGTGTTTTGATGCTGGTTTAAGCTGGTCCTTTGCTGTTTTATGCTGGTCCTTTGCTGGTTGATGCTGGTCCTTGACCAGCAACATGACCAGCATAAACCAGCTAAGGACAAGCCTAAACCAGCATCAAAACACACCTAACCAGCCAGGGTTGGGGCCATTCATGAATTGAATTGAGAATGAATGGTAAATTCCAATTCACTTCCTGGAATGGAATTGGAATTGCATGCAGCTGACAGGAAACAGAATTGAAATCAAATAAATTCCACTAAATTCCACTTGAGATATTTAGGCCTGAGAGATGCAATCTTAGCGATGCCAAATTTCAGGAAATTATGATAATTTGATGCAATAAAAAGTGAAATACATGAATGAACATGACTCATTTTTTTGTGAGTTGAGACATATATTATGTGGTAATCATATGTTGAATGTATAGTACATCCAGAAACTTATCACCACTGTCATTCAATTATTAATTCATAATGTTCAGTTCTCATTTTTATTTACTTGCATTTGATCAACTCTATTTCATACATTACTTGGTATTTGTAAAGCATCATAAATAAAGTTCAAATGTATGTCTCTAAATGCAATCACAAATAAATGCTCAGAAACAGCAATAAACGGAATTCAGTGGAATTTCCCTGAATTGAATTCCACTTCCTGTAATTCCAATTCAATTCCAACTCTGTTTCCTGTAATTGTTGTTGAATTCCAATTCCAATTCCATTTCCTTCTTTGAATTGGAATTGTTGAGTTTATTCCTGAATTGACCCCAACCCTGTAACCAGCATATGCTGTTTTTTTCACCAGGGATGTTTCTAGCATGATTAGCCAGTTACTAGCATGACATGCATGTGACTAAGATGTTGTTAGCACCACTAGCAAGTTACTAGCATGTTGCTAGCCTGATTATCCAGGTACTAGCATGTTGCTAGCATGATTAGCATGTTACCAGCTTGTTGGTAACATGTTTCTAACATGATTAGCATATTACTAGCATGTTGCTACTATGATTAACATGTCATTTTTTATTCTAGCATGATTAACATGTTATTAGCATGTTTGCTAGCATGATTAGCATGTTACTAGCTTGTTACTAACATGTTTCTAGCATGATTAGCATATTACTAGCATGTTGTTAGCAGGCTTAGCATGTTACTAACATGTTTCTAGCATGATTAGCATATTACTAACATGTTAGCAGGATTAGCATGTCACCAGCATGTTGTTAGCATGATTAGCACGTTACTAGCATGTTTTTAACATGATAAGCAAGTTAGTAGCATGTTACTAACATGATTAGCAAAATACTAGCATGTTGCTAGTGTGTTTCTAGCATAATTAACATGTTATTAGCATGTTGCTAGCATGGTAATAGCATGTTGCTAACATGATTAGCAAGTTACTAGCATGTTGCTAGTGTGTTTCTAGCATAATTAGCATGTTATTAGCATGTTGCTAGCATGATTAGCAAGTTACTAGCACGTTGCTAGTGTGTTTCTAACATAATTAGCATGGTATTGGCATGGTTAGCATGTTAATAGCATGTTGCTAACATGATTAGTAAGTTACTAGCATGTTGTTAGCATGGTTGATATGTTTATAGCATGACTGAAACCAGTTAAAACCAGTTAAAACCAATTGATTCAATAAAAAACAGCTAAAACCAACCTAGACTGGTTGTCTAGTTTTAGTTTAAGCTGAAAATAACTGATTTAACCTTGGCTGGTCTTTTAGCAGGTCTCCCAGCTTGGCCACCTAAGACAACCCTGACCAGCTAAAAATTGGCCAAAACCGCTTTAAACCACTTTAAAACCAGCCTTAAAACCACCATTCAACTTATGCTGGTTTTCGCTGTTTTTTTAAGTAGGGAGTTGTTAAGCTTTGCTCTAGCAATAAACAGCTTCGATGCACCACAGGTCTCTTTGTATAAAAGTTTTCACCCCCTCAATGAAAGTCTATGGGATTTTAGGTGGTTTTGATAGTCTGGTTTTCAGAAACCAGCCTGAAGGTCTGACCTAAGTTTGGTGGTTGTAGCTTTAAAGTTTTAGGAAGAGAGACTGACTAAGTTTTGGCTAAGCAGCAGCAGCAGCAGCTTATATAGCAGATCAGTAAATTGTCTTTCTCAAGCCAACTTAATAAACACAGCAGTGATGAGCTCTAATTAAACACATCTGAACAAGCTAATCAAGGTCTTCTGGATTACTAGGAACTTCCAGGCAAATATATTGGGGTAGATTGGAATTTAACTCTGCAGGATAGTGGCCCCCCAGGAGCGAATTGGACACCCCTAATTTAAAAGGTTAATCTACTACTACAATGAGCCACAGGCGACAAGGTGTTCTGTTAGATGCTTAGTCTCATCCCTTCCATATATCTGTACATTGTTGCATCTCACACCATTGTTGCTTTTAGTATGGACAGACAAAGGAAATGTGTTACATTTTCAGTGGCAGCTTTTTAACTAATTTTCCCTCTAACGTCCTCTCATTTTGCTGTAGATCTTTGATACAGAGCTCCGAGATGAAGAAACAGAGGTGTGCTTTATTGACATCGCCTACGATGAGATTCCAGAGCGCTATTACAAGGAGTCCGAGGTAAGATATTTCTTCAATAAACCAAATAAATGCATAATCCATTAATGAAACGATAAATAATTTATAAGCAATACAACCCTGCAATGTACAAATTTCCCTCCAAGGTACAATGTGTGCCCATTTCCATCTCTGTAGTTTACTATATATTCCCCTCCCAATATTTTCCTCACTGACCTCTATGATTTATTCATTTGGGCTCTGTTGATATGGTATTTAGTGCTGATGGGATTTTGTTTTGAAGAAACCAGGGAGTGCTTCTCCCACATAGAAGAAAACAAAGGAGTATGGGTTATTTTTAAGCCAATACTGAATTATTAAAAAGGCCCTGTTGAGATCTCTACTGGATACATGCAAGACTCAGAATCACCTCTCGACTGTACCGCTGCAGTAATTCATTTTCACATACTGTCTCTCTCCTCCTGCAGAGGTAAGCATAGACAGATGAGAGGAGTGCAGTGTTATCTTTTTCTGGCAGGAGCTTGCTGCTATCTAAGGATCCAGGCCAGCAGTCGTTCTGTTTGAGGAATAAAAAGGCAGAGGTGGAATTAAATGTGGAAGGGAAAAGAACAGCTGCAGTGCTGGGAATGATAAGTGATCACTCTAGTCCTCATTCAGACAAATAAAAGCACTTGTGTCACGGAAAACAACCTTAGCACTATGTCCTAATGGAGCACAATGCAAAAAATAAAAAAATAAATAAATAATCCCGTCAGTGTTTGTTTGAAAACATTTGCAAAAGTGAACAAATCCGTTCCCAAAGGTCCTTTTACAGACTCAAAAAAGTATTCTTTGTTTTTTACACATACACTGGTGCAGTGCCTACCAGTTGCGTTCCTGGAGTCGATTTGAATTGAATTTTGAAATTTGAGTTAAATTTTTTTCAAAAACAATGAGCTTCCAGGAACTGCTGTTGATATGAATGGATAGCTTGCTCTAGGTATAATAGACCTTGTTGATTATGATGCCATAATTCTTACCATTTTTGTGTGGGTGAGATGATTTTGTTGTCTATTGAAATGACAAGGTCTTGGCAGGGGTGCTTCTTGGCCAGAATGATAAGCAGCTTGGTTTTCAATAAATTCAGATATGCAGACAGAAATATTTTACAGCCAGATGATATTTGGTTGTCAGAGGGTGAAAAGAGAATTAATTGAGTACCATCTGCATAGAAATAATGGGAAAAAGCTCTGAGATGGTGATAATTTTGCAAAGTGATTTAGTGGAAAGAAAGAATAAAAATGGCCCAGGTACTGAACTCTGCGGGGACACCGGTGGGTAGTTGGTGTTTAAAGCACTCACTTCAAGTGCTTTGCTCTCCAAAGTGAGCAAAGTGATGTTAACTTTTAAATTAAATTCACTCTCTAATTTTGCTTAGTGTTTTGCATAGTTGGCATGTGTTGGTTCATCTCCTGTCTTCCTACTATTCTGCTATGAATAAGTTAGTGTAAAACAAGTCATTTCCTGTTGCCAGCAGGTGGCGCTATGATTATAATCTAATATTGGCCTTTAGATGTGTTCAAGTCAGTACTCTTATCAAATGTGTGAATTTCGGGGAAGTTACAACAACTTTCTTTTCCATGGCGAAACTTTGTCAGGCTGCCACAGACACGCCCTTTAACGAAAACTCCCTTTAAGCAATTTTAAGGGCACCTATTATGCCCCTTTTTACAAGATCTAATATTAATCTTACGGCTCTCCTGAATGTGCCTGTGAAGTTTCAGATCCAAATACAATACAGATCGTTTATTATAACGTGTTAAAGTGTCATTTTTGGGGCGGGTCTAAAAAGTGCTGTTTCAGGGGTGTGTTACCTTACATGAAAATGAGCTGCAACTTCCCGCCCGACTCCAGAAGGGGGCGGAGCCTAGATGTCTCTCTTTTATGTATGGCAATAAACAGAGAGGAGTCACTTTCTAATGCGCACTGCTTTACCGGTTTCGGTTTCACTTTCGCTTTCGAAATCTATCACATTTAGCAAGGAGGGGAGAGGATGGACAGGGGGGCAGGGCCTGCGGATGCCCCCCACTTTGGCGTAACACCTGTCTTGCTTCACGCAGATGCAAAGTAATCGGTTTAATGCATTTACATGGCAGAATTTTAATTTTGTTTGTTTATAGAAAGGTTCACACAGTTTAGCTTAACTCTGCACCTTACTGGTTTTGTTATATTTGTCAAATAATCCATGAAAACTTGCATAATGTAATTACTTTCCTTTATTTACAGGTATAGATAAATATCAATGAACTTTACAAAAAGATATATAAATAAACTCTTACAAACATTTGTAAAACCAAGTTGTAGTTGTGCATAGACTTATAGGTAAAAAAAAAAAGTAAAATAACTAAATTTTCTAAAATTTACTAAAACCCCTAAAAAAGCCTCAATAGGCATTTACAGCAGAAACACTAATGTCCTTGAATGTTTTATGATAATGAAACAGAGCAAGGGTGTTCCTGACAGGACACTGCTTTCGACACAGCCGTTCACACGCAGACAAATTGTATTTGTATGGCTGAGTTACAACAACTTCCTTTGTCCATAGCAAAACATTGAACTTTGTCAGGCTGCTACGGACATGCCCTTTAAGATAAACTCAAGATCTTCGCAATTTAACATTACAAAGGGCTTTAGATTAAATCTCTAGGAGGAGTTTGTTCAAATACAATGCCCTAAAATGACAAAAAAGGCACAAAATGTGCAGATAAAATGCATAATAATTGAATTCCTTTCTGCTATTAGTAAGTCTTATGAAGGTTGAAATGTGACATTCTTATATATTGCATATAAAATAAACTCTGTGGGCCATTTTCAAATCCAGGACTTTCTATTTTACTTCCATTCTGTATTCTACTCCAGGACCCACGATGCTTTAAATCTGAGAAGACAGCCCGGGGTTTGCTGCAGGAGGGCTGGAGGGACACGCAGGATCCCATCATGTGCTCCTATAAGCTAGTAACGGTGAAGTTCGAGGTGTGGGGACTTCAGACTCGCGTGGAGCAGTTTGTGCACAAGGTCACTTCCACCTCTCCACATGCATATCCCGGACGAGCCCCCTAAAACCCTAACCTTGTAGTTACTCTCACTGCAGATCATTTAGATCTATACATAGATCTGACTATTTAGCTATGCTTACCATAGTATCATCTAGCAGGACAAATCCCTGGAACATCTTTGTTGGTTCTGAAACAATAGTCCTGTCAACCAATCAGATTTAAGGGTTAGGATTAGTCAGCTTTGTGCTAAAGCTGGGGCTTCAACAATGTTTCTTTTAACCTTTTAATTTCCTTCTGATGTTAGGGTTATTGTTAGCATTGGGGTTAGGGATGATTAGGAGTATGTTCGTTTGACAGAAATAATTTTCCAGGACCAACAAAAGATCCAGGAACACATCCAGTACATCAGGGATGGGCAAGTTTGGTCCTGGAGGGTCACTGTCCTGCAGGGTTTAGCTCCAACCCTAATGAAACACACCTGAACAAGCTAATCAATGTCTTCAAGATCACTAGAATGCTACAGGCAGGTGGAGCTAAACTCTGCAAGACAGTGACCCTCCAGGACCGAACCTGCCCAGCCCAGCCCTACATGGTAACATCACAATCACCATATATTTGTACCTATCTTTCTTTCTGTAGGTGGTGAGGGATGTGCTGTTGCTGGGTCATAGACAGGCTTTCGCTTGGGTTGATGAGTGGATTGGTAAGTTTGGCATTGACCAGCCAGTCATGCACACAGCCTTCCCTTCAGATTGCTGTTTATTCATCTCTTTACCTTTGTTTGCTGTTTCTTTTGTGTTGCCTGAGTCCCAGAGTCATGACTAACAAATCTCATGGATGCCTAAGGATGTCGTGATCCATATCTCACAACCGTGTTTAGTTTTGCATGAGTCACGACAAGAACAAACAGACAGAAAAGAGATGTTTCAGCTGAGAAATTCAGCTCTTTGAAGTTGTTCTTCATGTTCTCATCAAGGACCTTGACCGTACTGATTAAACTGTATAACGTTTCAGTCATGAACACCGATTACAAAACATAGAGAGCATTAGAGAGAAAAGTCATTTTCAAAAAAGGAGATCGCATCTTCTTTATCTCTTCTGGAGAGTAAAGCAGGGGTCTCCAAACCTGCTACTGGAGGGCCAACTTTGAGCAGTTTAGCTCTTTCCCCAATCAAACATAGCTAATCAATGTCTTCAGAATCACCAAAAACTTTAAGGGAGGTGTGTAGGAGCTAAACTCTGCAGGAAGGTGGTCCTCCAGAAGAAACTCTGACACCCCTGAATTAAAAAGTACCCCTCACTACCATCATGAGATTATTAACCAGGATTTGAGAACTCATGGTTAACTGATAGATAGTTTACACATTTAAAAAATTCTGTCATTCCAAACCTATAAGACCTTTGTTTGTCTTCGGAACACAATTTAAGATATTTTTGATTAAAAAAATATATACTCAATTGTACTCTCCAAAATGGGGCTACGGTGCTGTCTATGAAGGGTAAGAGAGCTCACAGATATTATCAAAAATATCTTAATTTGTGTTCTAAAAACTAACAAAGATCTTACGAGTTTGGTGTAACATGAGGGTGAGTAATTAATGACAGAATTTTCATTTTTGGGTGAATTATCCCTTTAATCCAAGACTCTCAAACTCAGCTTCTGGAGGAGTTTAACTTCAGCCCTAATTATCCAGTCAATTAAGTTCTTCAGGACCACTAGAAGACTACAGGTAGATGGGTTGAAACAATGTTGGAACTATATTCTGCAGAACTGTTGCCCTTCAGGATCTGAGTTTGACACCAATGGTTTAGTCCAATATAAATGAATGGGATAGTTCACCCAAAAATGAAAATTAGCCCATTATTTACTCACCCTCCAGGCATCCTAGGTGAATATGACTTTGTTCTTTCAGACGAATCCAGTCGGTGTTATATTAAAAATTATTCTGGCACTTCCAAGCTTTAGAATGGCAATTGGTGGGTGTTTCTCTTCATCAATCCAAAACAAGTCCAAAAAAGTGCATCCATCCATAATAAAAAGTCTCACACAAGCTAATTTTAATCCATCTTGTGCCAACTGGTCATACACCAAAGCAGCTCTTGGCGGATGATGTAGAATGTCGGTATTGCGCATGCGCCGGTGAGTCTCACAAACCAACGTTTGTTTACAGGAGCAAAAGAAGCAAAGTTTCTGTACTTTAGCAAAGGAAAACCAGTCTTTTCTTGGTTTATATACGTCACTTCCGAGTGGCACATGCGCAACGCTGATGTCTTGCATCATCTGCTTCTGTGTATGACCAGATGGCGCAAGCTAGATTAAAGTGATTCTTATGTTTTAAATATGGATGTTATTCTTACAAAAATGCATTACCACAGGATGCCTTTATTCACCCCCTCCCTGCCCAACACCCCCTAAAGCCGGGTGAGGCACTTTTTTATTATGGATGGATGCACTTTATTGGACTTGTTTTGGACTGATGAAGAGAAACACCCATCTATGCCATTCTAAAGCTTGGAAGTGCCAGGATAATTTTTAATATAACTCCAATTAGATTCGTCTGAAAGAAGGAGGCCATATACACCTAGGATGCCTGAAGGGTGAGTAAATAATGGGCTGATTTTCATTTTTGGTTGAACTATCCCTTTAAGAGGCTTTCGCACTGGAGGAACCTTTTCATAGTTCCTACAACTATTGGCGGAAGTTCCCAGTTTTTGGCGTGTTCGCACCGCAGGAACTAGTAATGTATTTAGTTCTAGGAACTCTGTTTCAGGGAAGTAAATTAGCTCCTACTTTGGAGTAGTGTCTAAAATAGTCCTATAGGAACTACCAGTGACGTAAGTATATGTTGATTGGCCAAAACGCATATGAAACACCAGCTACCCGGCCTTTTTAAAAAGCCATGTAAATAAATAATATTTATTCCAAAAAAATCGAAAACAGTGTGTTTTCTTCTCAGCCTCAATGATATATAATGCTGCAAATTGTCATAGGAGATTTAGTCTCTTAGCACAACTTTTTGCTCTTTCAGTTGCGTAAATCGTGCATTTACATTTCACCTCCATTATCACGAAACCCACGACACACAACAAAAACAGCTCTGATCACTGCATCCTCCATTCACCGGTCATTGATGTTTGTAAATGGGGGCTTTCGCACCGCATAGTTCTAAGAACTCAATTCTAGGAACTAGCCAGCATGGTGGTTCCTAGAGAACCAATCACCCTCAGGCAGTTTTCCTGGTTGCATTCATACCAGCAGCAGGAACTCTGAAGCGGCCGACAGTGATGTCTTTATTCACAGCATTTACAAACGTCAACAACTGGTGAATGAAGGACACCGTGATCAGACCTTAACGGAGATGGAATGTAAATGAACAATTTACGTGATTAAAAGAGCACGAAAATGTGATTAAATCTCCTAAGACAACTTGCAGTGTTACATATCATGGAATCTGAGAAAGCAGGTAACCAAATGCCATTATTAGCGCTGTTTTCCATGTTTGTGGAGTAAATACTTTTATATGTTTTTTTAAATATGCCAGGTAGCTGGTTTTTTGTAAGCGTTTGGCATATAGAACTGTAGAACTGTATTAGACTCTGCTCTGAAGTAGAAGTTAATTTAGTTCCCCCAAACAGAGTACGTTTCTAGTTCCTGTGGTGTGAATACGCCAAAAAGCAGGTACTTCTGCCAATAGTTCTAGGAACTATGAAGAGGTTTCTCTGGTGCAAAAGCACCCATACACTTACATCACTAATAGTTCCTATAGAACTGTTTTAGATTCTACTCTGAAATAGAAGTTAATTTAGTTCCCCTAAATGAAGTTTCTAGAACTAAATACGTCTCTAGTTCAGTGCCTGAAAATAGTCTCCCTGTGCAAGCAGGTGGTCACCTTGGTTACGTTGAGGGAACTTAGCCTATTTTCAGGTGCTGCATAATATCATTGCGCCTGCTGCACCCATGGTACGGCAGCAAAGTTCCTTGATTATTACGCCGGAATGAGAGTAAAGTTCCTAGCCATATCAGCCTAGAAAATCGCAACTTTTTATTTTCCGTCGGTCTTAGTACACAGTGTAACTATAGAAGAGTCAAGTTTTAAATAGGAAAAATACAGAAACTCTTTGGTCATTTTTGAGCGAGATGCTAAAGGTCTAATCGGATTCAATGATCTATGCTAAGCTATGCTAAAAGTGCTACCACCAGACCCAGAGATCAGCTGAATGGATTCGAAAACAGTAAAACTCAACTGTTTAAGTCTAGGAGAGTAGGAAAATGAGCCTATTTTCAAAAAAAGTGGAGTGTTCCTTTAATTTAGTTCCCCTAAATGGAGTTCATGGAACTAAATACATTTCTAGTTCCTGCGACGTGAACACGCCAAAAAACAGGTACTTCCTCAAATAGTTTTTCAAAAAGAACTATGAAAAGATTCTTCCGGTGCAAAAGCGACTATACACTTAAGTCACTGGTAGTTCCTATAGAACTGTTTTAGACTCAACTCTGAAGTAGAAGTTAATTTAGTTCCTCGAAACAGAGTTTCTAGAACTAAATATGTTCCTAGTTAATGTCATGAGAACACGCTAAAAATGGTTCCTATGGTGTGAATGCCTCTAACGCAGTGCATAAAGACACCGCTGATGGCCGTTTCAGAGTTCCTGCTGCCAGTGCAAATACAACCAGGACAATGATACAAGGAGGAATTGGTTCTCTAGGAACCACCCTAATTTTGGAGAACTACACGGTGCGAAAGCTCCTTTACATTGGTGAGGAGACTTTGCCTTCACGTTTCGAATGTCCACTATACCCCACTAACAGAATTTTCTTTGTTTAAAGACATGACAATGGAGGAAGTGAGAGAATATGAACGAGCCACTCAGGAAGCCACCAATAAGAAGCTGGGAACCTTTCCGCCAGCTATTGCCATCAGCGAGACGCCCCTCCCAGCCTGCGCTCGCAGTGGCCCATCCAGCGCTCCCTCTACACCCCTCTCCACTGAAGCTCCAGACTTCCTTTCTGTGCCCAAGGACAGACCACGGAAGAAGTCAGCTCCGGAGACGCTGACTCTTCCCGACCCAGCACGGAGAGACTCTGCCTTCCGCCTTCCCAGTCTCTTTTCCTGGGGTCCCAGCACCCCACAACCTGAGTAAACCACAGTTCCGGCCTTAGTTTATGACAACACACTCCAGTGAAGTGTCTGTTTGACACAGTCGAATCAGTCTCTCTTTAAATACTGAGAGATACTTAGTTTCCCAAACACACACACACACAGAGTGGCTTTTCAACCTGTTCAACCTCATGTTTTACACTGGGAGTTAATTTACAATAGGCCAAAAAGTGCATTCTGACTTAGAAAAATGATACAGATCACTGTTAAAAATATCTCAGGATTTGTCCCATTGATAGACGGAACTGAATCTTTTCCTTTCTTTTTTATTTTCCTTCCTGCTGAGCCATTTTTCCTACATATGTTGAATATGGATAGGATTTGTAGCCACTGTTGTTTTGCTGTAGTGGTGTATTTAGTAGTATATTCTGCTCAGTTAATATTTCAGTTGTGATATTATGTTAAGTGACTATCCTCAGGCTTCTGAATTTCTCACTCCAATGAATCAGTGTTTGACATGTACTGTAAATATCTCATTTCTAAGAATGTAGGGTTCAATTTGACAGTGGTTTCACTATGCTCTTGTCTTTAACTTTAATCAGTTTCATTCCCATGGACTCCGAAAACCAAGCGGTACCAATTTTACTGGCCGTGCACTTTTGCGTGGTCTGCTGTTAGACAAACTGGAACTTGTCTGTACATATTGTAGTTTATCTTCATAAATATATTTGTTAGGTTGACGAGCATCTGCCATGTAACTGAGTATGCTGTTCTACATTATATGTTCTTGGTTGGGATTAATGTGATGCATTATTATCCATGAATATGAATTAAGTCCTGAAAGAATGCTTGATAATTAGATCGTTGTATAATCTTTGAGCTCTAAGGAATGTTTGCTGCTGCTGGCCGATGTATACTTTGTAAATTGAAAAGCTCTTGTACTCTTGCTGGTTCCCGCATATCTGTTCTTTTAAACTGAAACACTCTTTTCTAAAGGATTCAGAAATGCACATGCCAAATCTTGGGAAATCATGCTTTTGATGTCAACTGCCATTGTGAAATTAAAGCATTTGCTACCTATTGGAATTTCTGCTTCATTCCAGTTGCACTAAACCTGTCATATGTTTTTGCTGTTTATATGCATGTGTGGAAATCTGTGTTTACCAGGAATGTATTATTTATTTTTATAAACTATTTGTTTTATTTTATTTTTTAAAACTTGACAGGAATCTATTTAGGTGTATTAAGTATTAAACAGCCTTGCAGTTCATCGAGGTTATAATATAATTATAATGGTGAAAAAAAATATGTTAATATAAAAAAATAAAAATAAAAATAAAATAAAAAGTTTTCATGATTAAAGTCTCCAGATTAGGGTTGCCAGGTTTTCATAGAAAAACCCGCTGGTAAAAATCCCATTCCGGGAAAACTTTTTTTTTTTTTTTTTTTTTTTTTTTTTTTTTTTTTGGAGGGTTCCCCTGGTAAAATTCGCATTCCAGGGCCTAAATATCAAACCGAAATGACCTACAGCAAATTTGCATTGGTAAATCATAGACTTGGCAACACTGCTTCAGAAGATATGGAATTACCCATATGTTGGTAACAAAACTCTTTAGGTACCTATTGGCTTTAAATGTATTGAGAAAAATAGGCAATGGGAACTGAAACTCTTTAATTATGAACATTCTTTAAAATATCTTTTTCTGTGTTCCACTGAAAAAAGACATGTATACAGTTTTGGGATGAGGGTAAGTGAATGGTGATAGCATTCTAATATCGTCAGAAGCTGATTTGCTGTACTTGACATTTTAAATTACCACCACAGCAAGTAAATATATTAACAGCTTATTTTAGGACTGTGTTATCAGAGTAGCAAACCCAGAGTTTCATAAGCGCATGATTGCAATGAAAAGCAAATATTGCAGATATTTAAATAAAAACCTGTCTTTGATCAATTTCATTGCAATTTATTGCCTTGAAATGTCCATTTTTTAAATTCAAAATGTTTGATTTTAGTATGAGGTTTATTGTGTGCAAGAAACGTAACTCAAAAAACTGATTATTGTATGGAAGCTTGTTTCAGCCATGTGGTTAAATAAACAAATAAATAAAATAAAATAAATAGGTAATTGCGATTTGTTTTTTAAGAGACAAACTTTTTTCTCTGAATTCTGAGTTTACATCTCACAATTCTAACTTTTTTTCTTTCTTGCAATCACAAGTTTATATCTCAATTTCTCACAAAGACTTTTTGATACGTGGTAATTTTTAAAAAAATAAAACACATGCATGGTCAAATTTTTCACAGTAAGATCCATGCATTTAGAAAACAGACAGGGTGAAATTTCATTTCATGCCAACATGAAATAAAATATGTCATATATATGATATGACTGCGAGAAATAAAGTCAGAATTGTGATATAAACTCACAATTTTAATGTTTATATATATATATATATATATATATATATATAATAAATAAAACATACAGTAAGTGTCACACCACATTACTTGAAATAAAATATTTTTTCAAATATATTTTTTCCTCAGTTGCCACTGCAACATTCTCATTTTCATTCAGTTTAACCTGATGTACTAAAAAAAACGAGATGAAAAATAATAATAATTAAATAACAATAATAGACTACACCAAAATTTAAAATGACTTTTTTTTGTCAGAATTGCATGATATAAACTCACAAAAGCGAGAAATAAAGTCAGAATTGCGAGATATAAACTCACAATTTTAACTATTTTTTCGGACTTTCAGACTTTTTCTCAGAATTGTGAGATATAAACTTACAATTGCATGTTATAAAGTCAGAACTGCAAGATAAAAACTCACAATTTAACATTTTTCTTGCAAATGCGAGTTTGTATCTTGCAATTCTGACTTTTTTCTCAGAATTGCGTGATATAAACTCACAATTGTGAGAAATAAAATCAATAGTGCAAAGAAAAACTTGCAATTTTAACTATTTTCTCGCGAATTCAGATTTTTTTTTCTCAGAATTGTGAGGTATAAATTCATAATTGCTTGTTATAAAGTCACAGTTGCGAGATAAAAACTCACAATTTTTCACAGTTTTGTATCTCACAATTCTGACTTTTTTTCTCAAAATTGTGAGATATAAACTTGCAATTTTGAGTTTTAAAAATCAGAATTGGAAGATATAAACTTGATTCTGACTTTAACTTTTTTCGTGCAAATAGACTATTACAGACCATAGGGACTTTTATATGATATAAACTTACAATTGCCAGAAATAAAGTCAGAATTGCGAGATATAAACTCACAATTTTAACTTTTTTTTTGTTTTGTTTTTGTTTTTGCAATTCAGACTTTTTCTCAGAATTGTGAGATATAAACTTGCAATTGCATGATATAAAGTCAGAACTGCAAGATAAACACTCACAATTATATCTTTTTTCTAGCAAATGCGAGTTTATATCATGCAATTCTGACTTTTTTTCTTAGAATTGCGTGATACAAACTCACAATGCGAGAAATAAAATCAGAATTGCAAAGAAAAACTTACAATTTTAACTATTTTCTCACGAATTCAGATTTTTTTTTTCTCAGAATTGTGAGGTATAAATTCGTAATTGCGTGTTATAAAATCAGAATTGCAAGATAAAAACAATTTTTCACAATTTTGTATCTCACAACTCAAAAAACTTTTTTTCCTCATAATTGTGATATATAAACCTGCAATTTTGAGTTTTATAATCAGAACTGGAAGATATAAACTTGATTCCGACTTTAACATTTTTCGTGCAAATAGATTGTTACAGACCACAGGGACTTTTATATGGACACTCTTATTTTGAAGTGTGACTGTAGCGGCTTTTATTTTGAAAGTGTGTTTTCATAGCTGTTGTGTTTACGCGCTTGATACAGAATATGCTATGTGAGTGAGATATCAGTTTAATCCTAATTAACAACCACGTTTAGTTTTTGGAACGTTACATATTAAATATTTCCTATGAATGATTATCTTTACTGATTATTATTTGTTAAGAAAGACATGTTGGTTCATGGGAGTGGAGTTGTTGCTATCACATAGCCTGGTTCGTCATCTACTCTGTATTTACAAATTAACTTCATTGTATTTATTCATAATTCCATTAATGTATTAGCTAAATACGTATTAGCAAAACATATTTAAGGGTTTAACTCACTAAAAACACGCCATGGCTCAACGTTACCACAGAGACCATCATCACGAGTCTGCTTATAAAAGATGTAGAGACTCCAGCAGTGATTATAACGCGGATAAACGCCACAGATCATCAGAAGAAAGTCAACACGGATCACCTGAGACTCTGAGCGCTCACAGACAGCAGTATGAGAGAAATTTCCCGCTCTACAAGCAGCCTGTGGAGGTGGGCTTCTTCTCTCTGGACTCTCACAGGAACTTCTTCAACGATCAGAGGCAGCTGCGGTATTATGTGCAGCCCAGGAAAAGTCCAGATTTTAATTTAAGGGACGGATACACCAGCCGCTTCGTAAAAAGAGATGACAGCGTGAAAGAGAGGCTTGATCATTTGCTGCAGTGGATTCGGGTCAACAGAGACAAGATTCAGACCAGAGACCAAACACCCTCATCCAGGTGAGATACACATTCTGCAAGTTTTTTTTTCTGTATAAAGAAATCTGTTTTTGCAAATAACAGTATAATTATTAACAGATCTACAAAAGGCTACGGTATATATATATATATATATATACCGTTCAAAAGTTTGGGGTCAGTAAGACTTGTAATAGTCTTTAAAGAAGTCTCTTATGCTCGTCAAGGCTGCATTTATTTGATTAAAAATATAGAAAAAAAAACAGTAATATTGCAAAATGTTTTTACAATATAAAATAATGATTTTTATTTTAACATACTTTAAAATAGAATTTATTCCTGTGATGAAAAGCTGAATTTTTATCAGCTGTTACTCCAGTCTTAAGTGTCACATGATCCTTCAGAAATCATTCTAATATGCGGATTTATTATTAGAATGATCAGTGTTGGATAATATCAACAGTTGTGCTGCCAAATATTTTTTGGAACCTGTGATTTTTTTTTTTTTTTTTTTTTTTTTTTTTTTCAGGATTCTTTCATGAATAACAAGTTTAAAAAGTACAGTGTTTATTCAAAATATAAATATTTTATAACAATGTAAATTATTTATTATTAACTTTTAATAAACTTTTAATTATTAACTTAATAGATCCTTGTGAATAAAAGTATTAATTTCTTAAAAAAAAAAAAAAAAAAGAAAAAAGAAACAATAAAAATGTACTGACCCCAAACTTTTGAACGGTAGTATATATATATATATACATACATACATACATACACATATATATAGAGAGAGAGAGAAAGAGAGAGAATTATTCGTTTATAAATATTAGTTTGTTTTTGGGGAGTCGCACGACATGACATACAACATGAACTAACCTTGGCATTTCATTAAAAAAATAGACAAATGATCTAATATAATATTTAATATTATACTTGAGGGTTTGCAAGTATTTCTTTACAATTTCCTGTTTTGGGTGTTTCCCCCAGCATGTTTCTGCATGTTGCACATGACATCTTTATAGGGTTTTAATGAGAAGTAAAGCTGGTTTGTTAAATTTTTTTTTCTGAGAAATAGTAATCAAAACTTATGGTAAGGCTTATGCCAAGATTTTCCCCCATGAGAATGGTGTTCAACTATTTTCTATTTTCTATTAATTACATTTTAATGTTTGTATATATATATATATATATATATAAAACATACAGCAAGTGTCACGTCACATTACTTGAAATAAAATATTGTTAAAATTTTCATTTTCATTTAGTTTAACCTGATGTACTAAAAAATAACGAGATGAAAAATAATAATAATAATTCAAATAATAATTAAATAACAATAATAGACTACACCCAAATTTAAAATAAAAAAGGTTATTGCAACTTTTCTCACAATTCAGAATTGTTTTTTTTTAATTGCGTGATATAAACTCACAATTGCGAGAAATAAAGTCAGAATTGCGCAATATAAACTTACAATTGTAACTTTTTTTTAGCAATTCAGACTTTTTCTCAGAATTGTGAGATATAAACTTGCAATTGCATGTTATAAAGTCAGAATTGCAAGATAAAACTCACAATTTTATCCTTTTTCTTGCAAATGCAAGTTTGTATCTTGCAGTTCTAACTATAAATCTCGCAATTCAGATTTTTTTTCAGAGAATTGTGAGGTATAAATTCTAATTGCGTGTTATAAAATCAGAATTGCGAAATAAAAACTCACAATTTTGTATCTCACAATTCTGACTTTTTTTCATAATTGTGAGATATAAACTTTCAATTTTAAGTTTTAAAATCAGAATTGGAAGAAATAACTTTTTTTTCCAAAATTGCGATATAATCTCACAATTGCGAGAAATAAAGTCAGAATTGTGACAAAAACTCAGTTTGAACTATTTTAACTATTTTCTCACAATTCAGGCTTTTTTCTCAGAATTGTGAAATATAAACTCACAATTGCATGTTATAAAGTCAGAATTGCGTGATAAAATTTAAAAAATACAATTTTGTATCTTGTATCTTGCTATTCTGACTTTTTTTTCTCCTTAGAATTGTGATATAAACTCATAAATGCAAGAAATAAAGTCAGAATTGTGAGGTTTTATGCCATTTTATCTACATGTCTATTTATTTTTGAAAATATGAATGCCATATCATTGACCCAGATAGTATGTATTGCACAGCTGGGTTTTTAAAGTTAACTTAAAACTCGAAACCATTAATAAATAAATAAATCTTGCTTGAAAGTGTCTGTCAGTTATGGCTTGTTTTGTGTTGAGTTATTGAGTGTGTTTGTAGTGCTCTAGGAGTGGATTTTGTGACATGGAGAGGACACCTAACCAAAGTACTGACCACCCCATACGAGACTCAAGAGGGATGGTTGCTGGCCGTGTCCAAGTTCAGAGGCACCATCTACATCAGCGAGGTGGAAACGGAGGCTGCCAGAGTGAACCGAGAAACCCGCTCCGAGCGACAGGAAGAGATGATGTACTGGGGCTACAAGTTTGAGCAGTACATGTGCGCAGGTTTGGGAGATTATTTGTATTATGAGACAATCAAATGATAGTGAAAGATCTTACCACTTATCTACCATTTCCTTCCTTTTAAGATGATGTGGATGGGACTCCAGACCCAGGGGGCATTGTGAACACCAATGAGGCGTTCTGTACAGTGGTTCAGACGCGTCTGGCCGATCATAAGCTGCTCTTCTCTGGAGAGGTGGACTGCCGGGTCAAAGACCCCGATGCTCCTCCGGCACCAGGATGTTATGTGGAGCTCAAGACCTCCGCAGAGATCTGCACCCCGAAACAACAAAGCAACTTCCACAGGTGGAGCTATTGATGTGGCGTCAACGTTAGCTGCAATTTAAAGGCCTGTTCACTCCAACATAAATATTCGGCACAAAAATTTGCTCTGGTTTTTACAAATAAACTGCAGATTGGTTGAAAGAAAGTGCAAAAAAGGAGAAATAGAGCTGTTGTGTCAGTCTCAACATATACCGTATTTATTCAAGAGAAAATTGTGTTATCATTTACATCATTTACCAAACAGTTGACAGTAGCCATTGACTTGCATAGTATTTTTTTCCATACAATGGAAGACGATGGTTAGCAGCAACTGTTTGTTACCAACATTCTTCAAAATAGAGATATAAGCTAGTAATTCTGACTTTTTTTTTTTCAGAATTGTGAGATATAAACTTACTATTGCGTTATAAAGTCAGAAACTTTTCCAAGAAATAAACTCAATTCTGAGGAAAAGGTCAGAATTGTGAGTTTTTATGACACAATTCTGACTTTATTTCTCAGAATTGCAAGTTTGGCTCATGATTCTGAGGAAAAAAGTCAGAATTTCGTGATATAAACTTTTTTCTCAGTTACCAACATTCTTCAAAATAACTTCTTTTGTGCTCAAGAGAAGAAACAAACTTGTAAAGGTTTGGAACAACATGAGGGTGAGCAAATGATGACAGAATTTTCATTTTTGCTGAACTATCCCATTAATAGCCATTTATGTATATAACAAAACATTGTATTACACTTAACATTCGTCTTGGTGTAAACAGGACATTAAGGCATAGTTCACCCAAAATGAGCATTTGCATCCTCATTTCATTCAAATGCAAATTTTATCATGTAATTAAATAATAATAGTAATATTAACACTTTATTAAAACATAATATTATTATTTTAGCACTGACTATTATTTATGGGGCGTTAATTAATATAAAAAAACAGCCAATCTCTTAGAAACATGTATGTACGTTCCTCTTGCAGGTACAAGCTGCTGAAATGGTGGGCGCAGTCGTTTCTTCCTGGAGTGCCACAGATAGTTGCTGGGTTTCGAGACCATGATGGGATAGTGGTGTCTGTTGAGACCTTCCAAACGTCAAAAATTTCACAGCTCATCAAGGTTTGTTCTATATAACCACATATTAAGACAATGGAGATTTCTAGTGACATGGAGTACCAATGCGAGTGCATCAGTGTTGCCAAGTCCGTGGTTTTCCCGCAGAATTGGGCTACTTTAACACTGTTGCTGTGGGTTGTTTTTGATGTCTGCGGGTTGAATTGACTCCAATAACGTCATTTTTATCCCCTGAAATGCGAATTTACCAGAAGAACCCCACAAAAAAATTGTTGTATTTTAGGAATTTTATCCCCCAGGGGGTGGGGCTCTCGAAACACCATTGGGCTAGTTTAGAGTAGCAATTGGGCGAGTTTTGTTGTGAAAACCTGGCAACCCTGGAGTGCATACAGTGATCTGAATAACAGCACAGAAATTCTGCTTACAATTGATTTAGCAGAGTTAACTAAGCTTACAGCTGTAACATACAGTACAGTTTCATAAGTTTCTTATGATCACCAAGGCTGCATTTATTTATTAGATAAAAAATACCGTAAAAACAGTAATGTTGTGAAATACTGTTACTATTTAATTTTTAGTTTAATATATTTTAAAATGTACACTGACCAAAATTATAAACGGAACACTTTTGTTTTTGCCCTCATTTTTCATGAGCTGAACTCAAAGATCTAAATTTTTTTCTATGTACACAAAAGGCCTATTTCTCTCAAATATTGTTCACAAATCTGTCTAAATCTGTGTTAGTGAGCACTTCCCCTTTGCCGAGATAATCCATCCTCCTCACAGGTGTGACGTATCAAGATGCTGATTAGACAGCAGGATTATTGCACAGGTGTGCCTTATTATGTGTATATTTATTCCTGTGATGCAAAGCTGAATTTTCAGCACTATTACTTGATTCTTCAGTGTCACATGACTTCAGAAATCATTCTGATATGATTATTTGCTGCTGAATAAACATTTTTTAGTATTATCAATGTTGTGATGATATAATAGCTGTGCTACTTCATATTGTGGAAACCGTGAAATGTTTTTGCAGGATTCTTTGATAAATAGAAAGTTAAAAACAACAGCATTTGACAAATAAATCTTTTGCAACTTTATAAATGTCTTTACTGTCACTTTTAATCAGTTTTAATGTGTCCTTGATGAGTAAACAGTGAATAAATGGAGTAGTTTATAAAAATACAACACACAATTATTGTGTAAAGTAGTCAGTTTGTAGTTAGATTAGATACATTAGTCAACATTTGAAGTGGATCAAAACCTTTCATCAAAGTTGTCCTAAAACCAAAACAATACCCGTTCTTGTCTTAGCACAACTTTGAACTTTTTTAATCCAATACAAAATTTATGAAGGAAACAGGTAATGCTGCCTTAGAATTTGGCCATAAACGGGTTCCTTTGCATTAGGAGCACATCTGTGATGCCTAAAAATGTGATTGATTGTTGTCTGGAACAGAGCTGTGATGTTTTCATTTTTCTTTATTCTGTAGAATGAATATAACTGCTGGAAGCCAACAGTCTGCATGAATTTCTGCAGTGATTTCTTGTCCTTTGTCAAATCGGTTGTCAAAGAGGATGACCCAAGGTAAGAGCATGTCACCAAAAATGTGCTGGCATTAAAGGAGAAGTCCATTTCCAGAACAAAAATGGACAGATAATGTACTCACCCCCTTGTCATCCAAGACGTTCATGTCTTTCTTTTCTCAGTCGTAAAGAAATTTTGTTTTTTGAGGAAAATATTTCATGATTTTTCTCCATATATAATGGACTGACATGGTGCCCAATTTTGAACGTCCTGAGCTGTATTTAAACTGCTTGTTGGAAGCTCAAACTTGGGGCACCATAGAAGTCCACTATATGGAAAAAAAATCCTGAAATCTTTATATAACATAATTTTTTATATTATTTCACTTAGATATATGTCATATTACACAAGTAAAATGTAAAAAGGAATTAACAACTTTAACATGTGCCATCTTATAGATTGTCTTCGACTGGTCTGATGTGATGCGATGTGATGTTTTTCAGGCTGGTGTATCTGTTCAGATGGGATCCACACAGAGACGTGACCTACACCGTCCACAGAGACTCTCAATACACCTTCTTACCAGACTGGTACACCAAGGACATGAAGAGCCATCATTCATCTCACCACTGACGTACTGAGCTCACACCATATGCTGCACATCAGGCAGGACGTGAGGACATTTTAGTTGTTTATGTGCTGTGCACAACTTGCCATTGCTTGTTTTTTCTCTGGATGTTCTGGATTCGGTTTCTGGCCTGGGTAAGAATGGTTTCATCAAATGTCAACAAACCTTTTTTACTTAGATTTTTTTTATGATGTCCTCCTTTTATCCTTTGTTATAATGAAGTGTTAGTTCACCCAGAAATGCAAATTCTGTCATTAATTACTCACCCTCGTGTCGTTCCAAACCCGTAAGACTTTCGTTCATCTTCGGAACACAAATTAAGATATTTTTGATGAAGTCCGAGAGCTTTCCTGCATAGACAGCAACACAACTGACACGTTCAAGGCTCAGAAAGGTAGTAAGGACATTGGTAAAATAGTCCATGTGACATCAGTGGTTCAACCGTAATGTTATGAAGCTACGAGAACACTTTTTGTGTGCAACTTTATTTAACAATACTCCTCCAAGTCAACATCATCTGCCATTATCAAGAGTGCCACGACACACGCGTGTGCATTCCTCTGCTCATAAACAACGCATGGGAACATTTCATTTGCTTTACTGTCTGTGCAGGGTCAGAAAACTCTTGGATTTCATCAACAATACCTTAATTTGTGTTCTGAAGATGAACAAAGGTCTTATGGGTTTGAAGGGACATGAGGGTGAGTAATTAATGACAGAATTTTCATTTTTGGGTGAACTATCCCTTGAAAATGTCTTCGAAACATTTAACAAAAAAGCAAATGTACATAAAGTCAGGTTTATTTTTTAACGGTTCTAGAAAATATGACAATGTTCATAGCATATTCTTAAAACATAAGCAGAAATAATCTGTAAATTTCTTGTAAAACTGATCTTATGTAAATTCTTACATTTCATTTAAAGTGAGAATTGAAGAAAGATTTTACACAATTTACATTTTTCACTAGTCTGTTATGATGTGGAAGTCAACTTTGTGGCTGCGGTTTATTAATGTGTTCTCTCAGTTTAATTGTATCCTCATTCCCTTGCTTTTATTTAGTTAAATCATGAACACAACAAGGGAACAAACCAGTAAAATGTAAGGATTCAACTCATACAAATTATTCTTTACAGGATTTCTTTCATAGCTTTTATTAAAATTCACTTAAAATAATTTCAACATGCCAAAAAGTACAGTAACATTAAATAAGATGTTATACAAATGAAAGTACAAAATATGTGCTATAAATTCTGAAATAAAGAAACAAGTACAAAGTCTTAGTTGCAATTTCATGATGTAAACCATTTTAGTTTTTAATATCTTACTGTATCCACCTTATTCTTTAACACGGAAGTAAGTCTATGGGTCAAACTTACAAGAAAAATAATGTGGATATGGTCCACAAGACATACCAGTTTCATTGACACACAGCAGGTAAGCAGACTTCAGTAAACTGGAGAGCTTCTCTCCAAAAAGGCATAATTTAAGGCAAGTAAGGTGTGAAAAAATTCACTGTGACCTCAAGCTAATGTTTATGCTGAGCCATGCATTTTTAAATGCCTTTTATGAATGCTTAAATGCTATAAATCTCAAGTGACTGAACAAAACACATGCTCAACTAAACTTTTAGAACTTTCAAAACATTCTGACACTGGGAGAGATGTTAAAGCGCAACGATAAAGGAGAAAAATCCATTACAACAGTGGTTCTCAACTGGTTTTGATCAAGGACCCTTATTTTACATCAGACATCAAGTGGTGCCAAAATTGTTCGTTGTACAAAAGGTATATTTTAGTAACATTGATGTGGAGGATCAGAGAGGACACGGCAAAGCACTGATCTTCTCCAGATTTGCTCCATTTATATTACTAATTTTAAAACACACTTGTTTCCAGAGATCATCGCCTGGTTTGTCACGTGACACAGCAGCACATCACTTATAATGCTGTATTTAACTATTGTATTGTTCGAAGCACAAGCCATTTGTCCCAAATATTAGATCACCATTTATATGATAGATCCAAACCTTCAAACACTTTCCAGTTTCTAACTGAAAACCAAATGTCTATTAGACACATTTCACTCAAAAATGAAAATTGTCATTTACTCACTCTCACTTACAAACCCACATGATTGGTTTCCTCTGTCAAACACGTTTACTCAAAGAACGCTTTTTTTATAGTAAAATTTTATAGTACATAAAACTTGTGCGCTACATTTTAAAGAAGTTCACTTCCAGAACAAAGATTCACATATAATGTGAATTATATGTCATCCAATCTTGTCATTATATCTTGTCATCCAAGATGTTCATGTCTTTCTTTCTTCAGTTGTAAAGAAATTGGTTATTTTCATTAAAAAGTATATAAATTATATTATATCAAACATTCGTCTTGTCTTACTCTGCCTGAACTTTTTTCCCGGTTCATGACAGTTAGGGTATGTCGAAAAACTCCCATCTCATGTTCTCCCTCAACTTCAGAATCGTCCTATATCACTGTTTTACCTTTTTTGTTAAGGGTGTTTGATCTTCTTTGCATGTTCGCTTTGCAAAGACTGGGTCAGTACTTCTGCAGCGATGTAGGATAATTTTGAAATAATTTTTGAAGTTGAGGGAGAAAATACGATTGGAGTTTTTCCACCATACCCTAACTGTCTTGAGCCAGAATACACAGAGTTCAAGACAAGACGAGCATTTGAGAGTAAAAAGTATATAAATTGTATTGTTTTTATGAAAATTACCGATCGTTTCACTAGATCAGACCCTTCTTCCTCAGCTGGGATCGTTTACAACCGCATTTGGGATCATTTGAAGCCACATTTAAACTGTATTTTGAAAATTCAAACTCAGGGCACCATATCATATTATATGGAGAAAAATCCTGAAATGTTTTCCTCAAAAAACAATTTCTTTACGACTGAAGAAAGAAAGACACGAACATCTTGTATGACAAGGCGGTGAGTATTATCTTTAAATTCTTGTTCTGGAAGTGAACTTCTCCTTTAAGTTTTTTGAAGTCATACAGTAGCTTTATGTGAGGAACAGAGTAAAATTGCTGATTGACAATGTTTCAAGTTTGGCTTAACAATCACCTTTAAAATTAAAAACACAAAACTGATATGATGATTTGTTTTGGATTAACTCTTAAAATGTTGTAAAATACTTTGTGTAGCACAGACATAAAATAAAAATGTCCTGATAATTTACTCACCCCCATGTCATCCAAAATGTTCATGTCTTTCTTTCTTTAGCCGAAAAGAAAGTAAGGTTTTTGAGGAAAACATTTCAGCATTTTTCTTCATATAGTGGACCTCAATGGGGATCAACGGGTTGAAGGTGCAAATAGCTTTACATGATCCCAGCTGAGGAATTATGGTTTTATCTAGCAAACAGATTGGTCATTTAAATAAAAAATAAAAATGTATATACTTGTTAACCACAAATGCTTGACACAAATTACGTAATCATGTTGGAAAGGTCGCACGTGACGTAGGCAGAAGTACCAACCCAGTGTTTACAAAGCGAACATGCAAAGAAAGTAAAGCGCACTTTACAAGAAAAGGTAAAACAACGTCAGATCATTTTGAAGTTGGAGGAGAAAATCAGAAAATGAGTTTTTTTTGCCTTACCCTACCTTTTTGAACCAAACTAGTGCAAGATGAGCATTTGAGCGTAAAAATGATCAATTGTTTCACTAGATGAGACCCTTATTCCTCATCTGGTATCATGTAGAGCCTTTGAAGCTGCATTGAAACTGTAATATGGACCTTTAACCTGCTGATCCCCAGTGAAGTCCACTACATGGAGAAAAATCCTGGAATGTTTTCCTCAAAAAGCAATTTCTTTTTGACTAAAGAAAGACTTAAAGATCTTGGATGACATGGGGGTGAGTAAATCATCAGGACATTTTTACTCTGGATGTAAACTAATCGTTTAAGAAGTTTTACATCAGTAACCATTTTACCTAAGACTCTGATAAAAGAAACTTGAACATGTAAACTTATTAAAAGAATTATGTTACAAACTAAAAGTACATAAATGCTTTTTTTGCTTTAAACTGACCTTTGTTGTGGTAAGACTGAAGACTGAAACCGTACCCAGATTAACCCGTGCTAGCGGAGCAATGGCTGATGGGATATGTGGAGCTCCTCCTGAGGGTGTGTGTATTAGAGGTAGTCATCAATCAGTCAATTGTTAGTGTGTACGTGGCTCAGTGGTGAAGGCTGACCGAATCTCAGTGCTTGAGTTTCTTCTGGATGCCCATGAGTTTGAAGGTGGCAGCGGTGATCTTCTCATACACCACGAACATGAGGGCGGCCGTCAGCACAGTCTGGAGCAGCTTCGCCTCTAGACCTTTATACAAACCCAACGGCCCGTGCCTCCTGTCACACACAGGAGACAAAACAATTCAGACATGTTTGAGAGATAGAAACTAGAACAAGACTGCAGGCATGAAAATAAAAATGAAAAATTAGGAATGCACTGATATAAACATTCTGGCCAATAAGCCGTAAATTATTTTGATGTTATTGCTGGCAGACATTAAATGGAAGATATTAAAAATGTATAGTATTTTATAGGGGAAAAAGAACTAAAAAAAATAAAATCAATAGTTTGAAAAGCATTATTCATTACTATAATTCAAATTAAATGAAATCATGAAATATTCATTTTGAGATCAGATAAATACTACATTAAACACAGTAATTAAAATGTATGTTTTTAGTTGGTGCCAATAGCCTTGTGGGCAGCGCGCCAACATGTAGCGGCACTGTGCTCCGGGCGTCCCGAGTTCGAGTCCCCACTGTAGGGGTGTAACGATTCATTCGGTATGAGGCTTTTGGGTCGGTACGCATTACAAACCGAATGATTAGTTGGACTAATCCTATTACATTTGTAAAATAAAAGAGCTTAATGTGTCTGAAATATAGTTCATTAGAGTTTTACTTCTTTTCCTCACTTTTATTTATTCCTAAATAGCCTGTGTGCATTTTACCTTCACTTTTGAATTAGCGGCAATTGGCATCAATTGATTGAATTGACAACAACAAAACAGTACAACAAACTCACTTATATTAAATAGAATGTGACAAATATGAAAACACCATGCTATAGGCCTAATATAAAATAACAAATTATTTGAAGTTTAAAAAAGCTTCCAGAATCATCAAAGATAAACCGCAAAAGTCAAAAGGTCTTCCAAAGTCTAAAACATTTTTTAAAGCAGGGGCTTTCGTATTTAGTTCTGAAACTAAATCTTTTGACAACTGAGATGTGACTGTTGTTTGGCACACTGCTTGTTGAAGTTTAAAAAAAAAAAAAAAAAAATCATACTTTATATGTTAGTTCAAATAAATAAAAACAAAAAACAAAAAAAATCAAGGAAACTTCTCTGGCATTTCTTTCTTTTTGCTGTCCTGAAAACATACCGAACCATAACACCACTGTGTCGTATTGAACCGAACCGTGAATTTTGTGAACCATTACACCCTTGTTATAAATAAACACACATTATGTGTATATATATATATATATATATACACACAGTATACATAAGATGTCTGTCTCTTATATATGTATAAGATTCTTTTTCTGAATTCTCAGAATTGCGTGACACAAACTTGCAATTCTGACTTTTTCTCAGAATTGGGTGATATAAACTCGCATTTGCGAGAAATAAAGTCAGAATTGGAAGATATAAATTCGCAGACATCTTTTCTCGCAAGTGCAAGTTTATATCTCACAATTCTAACTTTTTCTCAGAATTGTAAGATTAAAATTGCGAGTTATACAAGTCCATTTGTGAGAGGAAAAAAGACTGATGTGTTCTCAGAATTGTGAGTTTATGTCTCACAATTCTGACTTAATAACTCACAATTCTGATTAAAAAAGTCACAAATGTGAGTTTATATCTTGCAATTCTGACTGTATACAATTTGGATAGAACTGAGACTTTGTATCTCACAAAAAAGTCAGAATTGTGAGTTTGGATGACGCAATTCTGAGAAAAAAAGTAAACGTACAATTATGAGAAAAAAAATCTGAATTGTGAGATAAAAATTCGCTTTTTTATAACCTTTAAGGGTGTGATGAGACACTTACCTCACGAAACGAGACGAGACAAGACTGGGTTCACGAGAACGAGACGAGATGAGATTTTTAAACTATTCTTAATAAATCCTCAATGATGAACTATACAGGGAAAATAGTCTTTTATTCAACTGAAAAAGACAAAAAACGCAAAAAATTGAAGGTGAATTTGAACTTTATGAAATTAAACTTCCATTTTAATGAATTATATGCAGTAATGAACAACATTTAAACAAGAGCTTCACGATTCTGGATACATTGAGAATCCCAGTTGTTTTTAATAAATTGGAGACCATGATTCTCTCACAATTCTGAAGAAAAAAAGATTAAAAAAAAATAAACAAAATAACGTAATTTACTAGTGATTCTGACAACGGTTCGTTGCTTACGTCTTTTAAAAACATATATTAATTTATACAAAATTTAAAAAAAAAAATTTCAATGAAGGAGTCAGTGTCTCACTTCATTAAGACTTGTTTGACTATTAAAATCTCCTGAATGAATGATTCAATGACACACTTTTTTTAAACGGCAGTTGTCGCCTCCTCCTGGCATTAGAGGATAAGCTTTACTATACATACAAGTGTTAAGATATTTTCGTTTTGATCGCTACTGTAGACAATAAACGTTTATATACCCAAACTATAAACTTGTATCCCAGTACTTCTATTATTTAAATGTCTGTAACAGAAATAATGATTATAATGTGGTTGAAAAGACTGTTTGTGTTGCTTTTTCTGCGTTCACATTTACCCCGTCCCTCTGATTTATTAACATGAGCAGCGACAAAACGTACTTCTCACGCTCCACTGACACTCACTATGTGAAACAGTCATAATAGACATAGCTAAATCGTTGCCATTCAGGAATAAGATCGCGTGAGTGTTTGAATCGAGATCTCAATATTTTAAAGGGTTAATCGTGCAGCTCTAATGTAAACACTGCAAAATGTTTTGCGAGGACATCGTCATGAGATCTTGCGAGATCAGTCGGATCCCTAATAACCTTTTTTAATTTTTTTATATAGTGGTGTAAACGGGTTATATATAAAATATATTTCAGTAAATGTCTAAGGAACAAAAATGTTTTAGTTAATTATAATCACCCTGGTTGATTACTGTTATTACTAAAAGTGAATTAAACTACAGTGACTCAGTTGGACTTACTTGATTCGGTCCATTAGCAAAGAAACCACATTCTTCAGGCTGCCCGCTAGACCCCCTTTACCGTCTGATTTATACTGGCCAAACTGTACAGGAAGCAATGGAAAATACTCAAATCAGAAACACTTTCTATCAGCATCTGTCAAGCAAATTATACAATGCAATCATATTAATAACATTACCCTCAGAATGGCCTGAACTGTCTGCAGAGGATACGTTGCAGTTGTTGCGATGGCTTTAGCGATGGCACCGATGAGAAAGATCTCAAATGACGATATCTGGCCATGAAGACAAAACTCGTTAGTTATTCCACTAATTCACAAATGAATGATGTCAATATTTAGTCTCTCACCTTCCTGCCTCCACGTCCCGCCCTTCGTTTCATGGCCTCGTAGAACATGAATTGCACAGCGGGGTTAAACACCAGCACGAGAGACGGCAGTGTCCCGTTCCACAGCGTTCCCACTCCCTCGTTGGCTATAATCTGGGAGAAGGCATCTTTGAAAGCAAAACAACAAGACGGTGTAAATCACTGCAGACAAAACAGACCTATTGTTTTAATAAAGTGTGGTCACATTTGCTGTAGTTTGGACATTTTTTAGTCATTTCTCCACACAGATTTCATAACAGGTTCAAGCTGGTCTATGGCATAGTGACCAGTCCACTTGCATCATGACTTTTTTCCCCCCCTTAGGTGAGCATTAACTTTAAAAAAAATTCTACAACCCACTCCTTAATTTTTCTTTAATTACTGTGGTGTTCTAACAATAAGTGGACTGAGTTAGAATATCACAAAAGATGCAATCAGATCAGGCTCTAGATTAGGGAGGATGATTTTTCAGCTGTTGATTTGAAATGTGCTTCACTACTAAATGACTTGACTGAATGTTGGTTTGTAGTTTATACCTCATGAGATAAATGAGTGTGTAAGTGGTTCTGACCAAATATTCCCTTATAGTGGGTCTGATGGAGCTCTTCGTTCCTGAACTTTGCCCCCTGAAGCTTCAGTCGTGTGTTTACCACCCACATGGGGGTCGTCAGGAGCACGTTAACAGCTCCTAAATGACATAAAACAGGAAGAAATGAGTGGACATTATCATCTAGGGTTTTTCAATGTCAAAATAAAAGTAACAATAAAGCAGGGTTAATTTCATTAACTGAAACTATTAAAACGTTTTTGTTAGTTGAAATAAAACCAAAACTAAAATTACTTCAGTTAATTGCCACATCAATGTTTCTAATTTCTGTTTGATTTAAGTTGAAACACTATATTTGACTATATAAATTATTAACTGAAATTAACAGACTACAACTGAAACTGAATTAAACAATAAATTAAACCTAACTAGTATTATTTAAAGAAACCAAAAACTAAACACAAAAGCACATCAAAATTTCATAAAACTAAACTTTAACCAAAATTAAAACAAGAACTGAAATATTAAAAAGAAAAGCGAATTCAAAATATTAATAAAAACAGTATATAAATAATACTAAAAAAGTACTAAATAACACTGCAATAAAGACCCCACCCAGAACACCTTAGTAATCGCCAAAAAAATGCAGAGGAAATTGTGAAATATACTACTAACACTAAAATACACTAAGATGTTTTTTTAAAGAAGTCTCTTCTGTTCACCAAGCCTGTATTTATCTGATCCAAAGTACAGCAAAAGCAGTAAAATTTTACAATAACTGCTTTCTTTTTGAATATATTTTAAAAGGTAATTTATTCCTGTGATCAAAGCTACATTTTCAGCATCATTACTTCAGTCTTCAAAAGTGATGATAAAGACATGTATAACATTACAAAAGATTTCTATGTCAGAGAAATGCTGTTCTTATGAACTTTTTATTTCTTTACCGAAACCTGAAAAAAATTCTACTCAGCTGTTTTCAACAAAATAATAATAAAAAATGTTTTTTGAGCAGCAAATCAGCATATTAGAATGATTTCTGAAGGATCATGTGACTGGAGTAGTGATGCTGAAAATTCAGCTTCGAAATCACAGGAATAAATTACATTTTAAAATAGATTCAAATAGAAAACAGTTATTTTAAATAGTAAAAATATTTCAAAATTTTACTGCTTTTGCTGTACTTTGGATCAAATAAATGCAGGCTTGTTGAGCAGAAGAGACTTCTTTAAAAAACATTAAAAATCTTACTGTTCAAAAACTTTTGACTGGTTGTGTACATCGTGAAGAGTGTTCAGCGCAGCACAATTTATATACCTGATATGAAGCCCATAAGCAAATCTTTGCTGGGCTTGGACCGGTCTGAGACCATCACTCTCTTCAATGTGTTGAATGTGTAGAAGTACACAAAGTTAGAGCAGCACAGGCTAGAAATGACAGGAAACCAGCCACGATACAGAGATAATCTGAAACACAATCAAACGGCATCATTACATAAGCACCCTGGCGTAGCCAACTCAAATCCATTTCATTATTTGCATTTCTTTCAAACCCAATATGTAATATAAATTGTGCAGTAGTGCCTACAGATTCACTCACTCAATATTTAACAATATGCAAAGCTGCAAAGATTACTTGCAAACCAGGTTACTTATTTTAGGTAATGTATTCTGACTACTTTTTAGATAACTTTTAGGTTACTTTTAATCTAACTTGTTTTAAACTTACAATTGTGACCCTGAACCACAAAACCAGTCATAAGTAGCATGGGTATATTTGCAGCAATAGCCAAAAATACATTGTATGGATCAAAATGATCGATTTCTCTTTTGCCAAAAATCATTAGGATAGTAAAGATCATGTTCCATGAAGATATTTTGTAAATTTTCTACCATAAATATATCAAAAGTTTTTTTAATTAATAATATGCATTGCTAAGAAATTCATTTGCACAACTTTAAAGGCGATTCACTCAGAATTTTGATTTTTTTGCACCCCTTAGATTCTAGATTTTTAAATAGTTGTTTCTCTGCCAAATACTGTCCTATCCTAACAAATATTTATTCAGCTTTCAGATGATGTATCTTCTTACTCTTATTACTGTTTTTTATGGCCCAGGGTCACATTCATTTACCTGCAGTAAGAGTGACCATTGCTAAATTATTGAAATATTAACTTTTTAAGAAATATTTCAAGGATATATCTAATGTCAAAGAAGTACAGCTGACAAAAAATCTTTGGAAATCGATGCATTACATGAACAAACATTATTAAACACGAAATTAACAATTAAATGACCAAAGTCTTTTAGATCTGAATTTTTTTTAAGGTCACTCTAGATATAATCAATACAAGGAAGAATTAAGGAGAATCAATAAATTATGACTAATTAATTGCTATTGTTTACATAATATGCAATCCATAAAACAGTAACTGTAATCTGATTATAAGCATTATAAAATATAAGATACTCTAATTATACTTGATTTTTATAATCTGATTATGTAATCCAGATACTGCCCAGCTTTGACAATGTGCAGTATGTGGTATTTGCAATATAATAAATAAGTAATTTGGTGTTTTTGCGCTGATGTTTTAAATGTCCCTTATGTTATCTCTCAGGATGTCACGCTGTGTCATGCACACTGAACTGTAACTTACATGCCCTCTTCCTTCGCTATCTCAGCCAGAATGACAGGGGTGGACTGGGACTTACGGTTTTCATCCACTGAAACAAATGACAAATGAAAAATTGACATGACTTTCCCATGTGTCCTGCAGTGGCATATGCTATGCTTCATCTAAAACCATGACCTATGACCTTGTGTTAACCGACAGACTACATGCAACATTTATACTTAACCCTGTAAAGCCTAACAAAAGAAATAATTAATACAGAACAATTTATTGAGTCTTTAGACAAAATATTAAAAAAAATGCGTTATGTTTTGTATAATATGTGATGCATCAGGAATTAACTTACATTAGATATACTTTATTTATTTAACAAATCATTAGATTTCACACCAAAAAGATGAACCACATGAAACACAACGTAAATGAAGATGTTTTTCAAATTCTTCTAAAAGGCAGTTTACTTGCTAAAAATGTATAAACTATCAATCAGATGACAGAAGGCATGCAGTAAACTCTGTAGAACAGGTTTTTCAACAAGTTTTGAAATATGCAATCTGTTGCACAGCATTGCACAAATTTGAAAAAGCCACACAGGGTTCCCAAATCTTCATTCACCAATGACTTTACATGTCCAGTTTTTGTGATACTGGACAAAATGTTTTAAGATCATTTTATAGAGATTGCATACATAATTTCAAGCTGCATTAATATTTTAAAGAACAGCTAATTTTATTTAACTAAAAACTGCCATGACATTACTATTTAATTTATTTTCTAGAATTAATTTAATCTTAACTGTACAACATATTTAAAAAATAATAATCATTAAACTACATACCAGTAAATCTATATATATATTTGCATTTAGACATTTAGCAGATGCTTTTATCCAAAGTGACTTACAAAAGAGGACAATGGAAACAATCAAAATCAAAAGAGCAATAACATGTAAGTGCTATGACAAGTCTCAGTTAGCCTAACGCAGTACACATAGCAAAGGTTTTTTTTTTAAATTATATAATAAATAAAAAGAAAACAGAATAGAAAAACAAAAAAGCAAGCTAGTGTTAGAGGCCTTACAAAAGAACAGAGAAGCTAGTGTTCTTTTTTTATTTTTTAAGAAAAATATATACTGAATACAAATTTTCCAGTCCAGCACAAAATACACTACCAGTCAAAAGTTTTAGAACAGTAAGAGTTTTAATGTTTTTTTAGAAGAAGTCACTTCTGCTCACCAAGCCTGCATTTATTTGATCTAAAGTACAGCAAAAACAGTAAAATTTTGAAATATTTTTACTATTTAAAATAATGGATTTCCATTTAAATATACTTTAAAATGTAATTTATTCCTGTGATTTCAAAGCTGAATTTTTAGCATCATTACTCTTTCAGAAATCATTCTAATGTTCCGATTTACTGCTCAAAAAAACATTTACTATTATTATTATGAGTAGAATAATTACGTTAAAAACAGCTGAGTAGAATTTTTCAAGTTTCTTTGATTAATAGAAAGTTCAGAAGAATAGCATTTATCTAAAATAGAAATCTATTGTAACATTATGAATGTATTTATCATAACTTTTGATCAATTTAAAGCAACCTCGCTAAATAGAAGTATTCATTTCTTTCTCAAAAAAATTATACTGACTCCAAGCTTTTGAATGGTATAGTGTATAATGTTACAAAAGCTTTTTTCTTCATATAAGTGCTGATCTTTGGATCTTTCTATTCATCAATCCTGATAAAATGTACTCGACTGTTTTAAATATCGATAATAATAATAATAATACTAATAATAATAACAATAATAAATTTTTCTTGAACAGCAAATCTGCATATTTTCATGATTTCTGAAGGATTATGTGAGACTGAAGACTGGAGTAATGATGCTGAAAATTTAGTTTTAAATTATATTTTAAAATATATTCACATAGAAAGCTGTTATTTTAAACATTTATTTGATCCAAACTGTACTTTGGATCAAATAAATGCAGGCTTGGTGAGCAGAAGAGACTTTTTTAAAAAACAATAAAAATCTTCTTACTGGTGGTGTAAATGCTTAATCACTCACCCTGAAGTCTGATCCTGGCTGTGTCCAGAGGGAAAAACACTGTCATTGCTGTAACACTGCCCTACAAGGCAATAAAACACAGTTTAGCAAACACCCCTTAGAATATTAATATATTATTGGAAAAGACACTAAAGCAAAATGGGCTACAATTATTTTGGCTCGTGTTTGCTCACCATTGCACCTGCCACAGCATGCACCAGTGTTTCATATGACAGCAGGCCGACTGAGCTGCTGCTGTCTGACATTTCTATTACACACACTCCCTGTCTCTTTAGTCTAAAAAATGATAACTATGTCTTGTCTTTACGCAAATTAGCTGACAGTCACAACGAATTATTCCCGGCCTAATTCATATTCATTACTTGCTGACGACTGAATCACAACTTCCGTATTCAAAACAGTCGCTTCTTTGTGGTGATTATTCTCGATGCCGCTGCACTTCACCGCCTCTAGCGGCGGGATGATGCATGAGCCGTTGGACTGGATATTAATATACAGAATGAAAGTATAATTTATTCATGTGATATAAAGCCGAATTTCCAGCTGAATTTTTATTCCAGTCTTCAGTGTCACATGATCTTTCAGACATCATTCTAATATTATGATTTGCTGCTCAAGCAACATTTATTATCTAAAAAGATCCAGATTTGACACCACACACAAAAAAAAAAAAAAAAAAAAAAAAAAAAAACATGAACGATTATTAACATGACAACAAGACAGTCTGAATTGGAAAACTGGCAATTTTGTAAATCTTGGTACCCTTATGAATCAAAAATATGTGGAATATACTGGAAAAATAATGTCATATATTAAAACATTTCTATATATTGGAACCTGGCACTTTATTAAAAGAGTATGATTTTAAATGTTTTTTTTGTTGTTTTTTTTTTGTTTTTTTAAGAAATCTCTTCTGTTCACCAAGCCTGCATTTATTTGATCCAAAGTATGGCAAAAACAGTACAATTTTGAAATATTTTTACTTTTTAAAATAACTGTTTTCTTTTTTAATATATTTTAAAATGTAATTTATTCCTGTGATTTCAAAGCGGATTTTTTAGCATCATTACTCCAGTCACATGATCCTTCAGAAATCATTCTAATATTCTGATTTGCTGCTCAAAAAACATTTATTATTATTATTATTATGTTGAAAACAGCTGAGTAGATTTTTTTCAGGTTTATTTGATGAATAGAAAGTTCAGAAGAACAGCATTTATCTGAAACAGAAATCCAATGTAACATTATAAATGTCTTTATCATCACTTTTGATCAATTTAAAGCATTGTTGCTAAATAAAGGTATTAATTTCCACAAATTTAAAAACAAAAAAAAATATATATATATATATATATATAGCTTACCGTACCAGTAAGCTTGGAGTCAGTGTATATATATACATATATATATATATAGTGTATAATGTTACAAAAGCTTTTTATTTTAGATAAATGCTGATCTTTGGATCTTTTTATTCATCAAAGAATCCTGAAAATAAACTCAACTGTTTTAAATATTGATGATAATAATAATATTAATAATAATAATAAAGGTTTCTTGAGCAGTAAATCCGCATATCAGAATGATTTCTGAAGGATCATGTGACATTAAAGACTGCAGTAATGATGCTGAAAATTCAGCTTTGATCACAGGAAAAAAATACATTTTAAAATATATTCAAATAGAAAGCAGTTTTTTAAATGGTAAAAATATTTCAAAATTTTACTGTTTTTGCTGTACTTTGGATCAAATAAATGCAGGCTTGGTGAGGAGAAGAGACTTATTTCAAAAACATTAAAAATCGGAATATGAAAATATGGTATGGAAATATGTGCGATGTTATATACGCAAAAAGGTCTTTACTGACAAAAAATATTGAAATTTTAGGATTTTAGGACAATTGGACTTTTGACATCCTTGAAATCATGGCAACATAATGGGTGAAAAATGAAAACTGACTTTTATAACTTAACAGACTTACACACACTCACACATGTATATCTATGTGTTTTAAAGTGCATTACTAAATATAAAATATACGTAAATACATTATTGCATAAGCCTATTATTTTAATCTATCAAAAGCAATTGCTTAATATATTAGTCTGTATATTTTCAATATTCAGCAATTACAAAATTCTATATTGAGTCTTTGTGTAAGGTTATATACCTACTCATGATAACCACTTCCGTGTTGCTCTGGCATGAAAAACTGCACTTTGCACTCTTATATAATATTGTATAAGACATGGTAGTACATGCTAAGCTTATTGTCCTACTCCTCACTAACACATAAACATACTATGTTAATCAGGGGAAATGTGGCTTATCAACACAATAACAGAACAAAGACAACCCAGCAGGCACCGGATGTCGATAACGTCAGGTTGACGTTGGAAAATCAGGTTGGCGCCAGTATTTGATGTCAATCTGATGTTGACTTAACGCTGGATTTTGGTTACACAACCTAAAAACAACAACAACAAAAAATCAACATCAGCTGACTTCAATTTAACATTGACAGTAGATGTTGAATTGACATTGAATTTTGGTCACCCGATCTCACAACCAAAATATGCCTGAAGGGGAATGATGGGAAAAAAAAACTACAGTGTAATAAAACATTTTCAAAATACTAAAATCTGAAATTAAACGAAAACTGAAATAATAATAATAATAATAATAATTTCCCCAAAAGAGCAAGTAGTTGTCCTTGTTTATATCTCCACAAACTAGCACTGATGGTAAGTGATTACAGCTCACTCTGGACTTTAGTTTATGACAGTGATATGGGTGTCGTGTCCAAGCAGTGTGATCAGGGTTTCTCCTCCCTCAGACACACAGAGACACAGCACGCGAGATGCCTGAAAAGATGGTCCTGTAACGCTTCGCAAAATACATTTTCTTGGTGAAGAAGGGAGATCTCTATTACAATCATGTCACGATATCACAAAGCAGCCATCGACGGCTACTTGGATCTTTTGAAAGAAGCCACAAGGAAAGATCTGAACACCCCGGATGAGGATGGCATGACACCCACTCTCTGGGCAGCTTACCACGGACACATCGAAGCTCTGCAGCTCGTATGTAGTAGAGGGTGAGCTCTGAAAACCTGTCTGCTCTGTACAAAACATACTAGACTGATTCTGTGTGTTTAACTAAAGTTTTCAACCTGAATATTATTAATTTTAATTTCGATTAATGCTATTAAAACGTTTTACAATGGGTGTTACTTTGCTTTGTATAAAGATAAGTCCTACTTAAGTGGACCAAAAAAAAGTCAAACTAATTGCATTTACTATAAACGTAATCTATATTTTCACTTAGTTGCGATTATCATGCAGTTAAGTGCCTAAATATATTAAAATTCACTTCACACAAAATTATATTCGAAAGTATATTATTTCCATAATAAGTACGCTTGTATTTCATTAAGAAATATAATTACAGCAGAATCTCCAGATTAAACTAGTTTTATGACCTTTGGGCGATTCCCTTTGGGCGAGTCTTTTTACTTGTGTGCTTTATGAGTCAGTAATCACTCTTGTCTATGGCAAACTACATAAAGATAATATATATTGCTTCCATTTAAAATGGATGTCATTTTTGACAACACCACTGAAACAGAGTTTCTCTCTGTGTCCTCTTCTGACTTTCTTCCTCGCATGATTTGCTGTGTACATCATTGTTAAAATTCCCAGAGCTCGTGCCAAGAGTTTAATCAGCCAAATTAGTTATGCAAATCTGGAACAATAGGCCTCTTTTTCCTTCCACAGTTTAGTAAGCGTAGAGTTTATTTATTCTCTGCAGAATTGGGGTCGATCACACTCTTGATATACATTAGAGCAATGTTTGCCATGGCTGGCTCTCGAACAGCACAATTTCCTTTCTAAAAGCACTGAGTGCTAAATGCCACCTCAGACAGGGGTGTTTCGTATCATGGATACTTCGGGATCGCCTAAAAGTTGCGTTTCTCTATCTTTATTTTAAAAAAACAACACCACCACCCATGTCTGTTCGCACCTTGTTTGCCTCATCCACCTGTGAGCAGATGGTGTTTACAGAGATAAGCTCTTGTAGATATTGTAATCAATCAGAGATTTTATGGGTGTACCTGTGGACTTTCATTTTACAGCAGGTTACATATTAACTATTTGCATGGATATGAATTATGGAAAAATGCTGAATGTAAGAGTGGAATTTTAATTGCTTCTGAAGACAAATGAGGTGCCAAAGTGCTAAAGTGCCAAAGACTTTTCTAGAACAGTGGTTCTCAATTCCAGTCCTGGGGACCCCGTGCTCTGCACATTTTGCATGTCTCCCTTATTTAAAACACCTGAGATCATCAGCTCGTTAGTTCAGTTAATGGCTCTTTCCCCTAACAAGCTGATGATTTCAATCAGGTGTGGTAAATAAGGGAGACATGCAAAATTTCCAGGACTGGAATTGAGAACCGTTGCTTTACATGACTTAACCCTTAAATGCATTAGAGCTGTAATCGGGCCTCCTTTAAAAGTTAGGCCCGACAGAATTCGGCCCGACAAGTACATTTTGATTGACAGCTTTTTAAAAGCCCGAAATTTACAGCCCTACATTATTCAAATGTGCGCAAGCACAAAGCTCTTTTTCCTTTTGTCAAGAATGAGTCATTTATACATGTTTTAACATAATTGATTCATGACTAACGTAGGCTATAGGCCACTTGGAAGTTGGAACAAATAAATAAAATAAGTCCTCTGTTACATCATAACATCTCAGCACTCTTAATAGGCCTATATTAGGCCAACGTGCCAACAAAAACGAGTCTTTCTTAACAAATTAAATTAAGATAAATTCTAAATTAAGATGGGTATTTGGCATTAACAAAATTAAGCTAAAGGCTCCGCAGGATTCTCTCCACAATCAGGCCTCAACGCGGCGGTGAATAGCAGCTGAAATTTAATAAAAAAAAATAATGCCAACATTAGCCAATATACTCTGTCTACATTATGCATTTAAGACTCAATTAATATTTAGCTATAATTTGAAAAGCCTTCACTCACCAAGATTAAGCTACATGTTTTTGTGGAGGAAAATTACTAAATCCACTGTAGACGGCTTCAGCGCGGTCCTGCAGCACTGCTCGCTCATTATTCTCATTATGTACATGGTCAAAACTTTTCCACCACCGGAGCCACTCCCTCCCCTCACTCTCATGTCATCCAAGATGATCATGTCTTTCTTTCTTCAGTCAAAAAGTTTTTTTTTTTGACGAAAACAAACCAGGATTTTTCTCCATATAGTGGACTTCAGTGGGGATCACTGGGTTGAAGGTCCAAATTGCAGTTTCAATGCAGCTTCAAAGGGCACTACACGATCCCAGCCAAAGAATAAGGGTCTTATCCAGCAAAACGATCTGTCACTTTCTTAAAAAAAAGAAAAAATGATATACTTTTTAACCACAAACGCTCATCTTGCACTGGCTCTGCGATGTGCGTCTATGACTTCACGCATTACGTAATCACGTCGGAAAGGTCACGCGTAGTTAGTTCTTCGTCTGTGTACTTCAGTTCAAAAAGGTAGGGTAGGGTGAAAAACTCCATCTCATTTTCTTCTCCAACTTCAAAATCATCCTACATTGTTGTTTTACCTTTTTTGGAAAGGCCGTTTGACTTTTTTTGCACGTTTGTTATGTAAACACTGGGTCCACCTACATTGCAACCTGACCTTTCCAATGTGATTACGTAATGTGTGAAGGCCAGCTAATGCAAGATGAGCATTTGTGGTTAAAAAGTACAAGTGTTTTTTTAGAAAATGACTGATCGTTTCACTAGATAAGACCCTTATTTCTTGACTGGGATCTTGTAGAGCCCTTTGAAGATGCACTGAAACTGCAATTTGGACCTTCAACCTGCTGATCCCCATTAAAGTCCACTATATGGAGAAAAATCCTGGAATGTTTTCCTCAAAAAATGTAATTTTGGATGACATTTGGGTGAGTAAATTATCGGTACATTTTTATAGTAATAGTAATGCAAGCAGCACTGATTATAACTATTGATCTATACATTAACTGAAGTGCTTGTTCATTTTTATCTATGTCTTGTAGGGGGGATCCAAACAAAAGTGACATCTGGGGGAACACGCCTTTGCATCACGCCTCTGCAAACGGTCACATGCAGATCGTCAGCTTCTTGGTGAATTTTGGAGCCAACCTCTTCGCTCTGGACAATGATTTCCACACTCCCATGGATGTGGCTGCGTCTCGAGACCACATGGACTGCGTACGCTTCCTGGACACCGCTGCTGCCAAACAGACAGGCCAAAACGGCAAAAGGGTGGCACGTCTAAAAGAACAAGCCACTAAAGATGCCGAGCGTAGAGTGAAGCAGTGCGAACGCATCAAGAAGAGACATCAGAATAAGATGGACAAGATGTACCGCGGTGGCTCGCTCTCGGAAGGAAGTTCCCTTTCCGGCTCGAGTACCTTGGGCAGCGTGAATGGCGAACAGTTCTCCAAACTCATTGCCGCAGACACCAACGGATCAGTCTCGTCGACAATCAAGGGAACCGTCCAGCGCAAATTTGGGAAGAAAGACAAAGGGACAATGAGCAGACAAGTGGACAGCAATGTCATTTTCGTCAAACAAGACACCAGCTCGCAAGAGAAACCGGGTTTTGTTGACGTCTTCAATGAGCAGGATGAAATTCAGGAAGAAGATGATGATGACGATAGAGATTTGGACGACGAGGGAGCCGGTCAGGTTAAGTCTATTTTCGAAAGACCTGGTCTTGGGAAAATGGTGTTCCGCAGGAACTTCTCCATGGAAATGGCCATGGACCCTGAAGACCTCCCCGGCGGCAATACAGAAGACTTAGGGTACCTCATCCGTCAAGAGCTGTTTGAAACGGTGGACGAAGGTCTGGAGGGTTTAGACGATGATCCAGATCTTCCTTGGAATGAAGAGGAGATCGGTTTGGATGAGGAAGAGGAGACCTCACACTTGGATTCATTCTTGGCATCGATCGGCCTGTTGGACTATGGTCCCGTGTTCACCCGTGAACACTTGGATCTTGACGCCCTGATGCTCTGCACAGATGACGATCTGAAAGGCATTCGCATCCAGCTTGGGCCACGCAAGAAGATCCTGGAAGCGTCGGCTCACAGGAAAGCTGTGCTGGAGAAGCCTGGTGTCTTGAAGGACACCTTCCTTTAATAACGTGCACCGCTCAATCCTACTATACACAAACATTCAGTTTCTCTCCACTGACACTCCTTGCCATCATGTAGTTTTTGTTTCAGCGCTTAATTTCTGTGATTTTAATGATTGTATGAAGTAATACAGCAGTTAAAAATGTCCTTATTGTAGTGAAATAAGTTCAATCTACAAAACAAACATTTGACTTCAGCTGTTGTTTGAGAATCAACAATTTTTTCCAAGAACATGTTGATTGTTTTCATCTTTGAAATAAAAGTAACTTGTATATATCGAAGTAATTGATATTGTCATATCTATCTATCTATCTATCTACCTATCTGTTAGTGGCGTTCTGAAATGAGGAGGAAAAGTCCTCAAGGTTGTTTTAGCTCATGCTAAAAGAAGAAAACATACAATTGTGACCCTGGACGACAAAACTAGTCGTAATTAGCACAGGTATATTTGTAGCAAAAGCCAACAATACATTGTATGGGTCACAATAATCAATTTTTTAAGCCAAAAATCATTAGCGTATTAAGTAAAGATCATGTTCCATGAAGATCGTTTGTAAATTTCCTACTGTAAATATATCAAAACCTAATTTTTTTTATTAGTAATATGCATTGCTAAGAACTTCATTTGGACAACTTCAATAGCGATTTTCTCAATATTTTAATTTTATTTTTTATTTTGCACACAGATTCCAGATTTTCAAATAGTTGTATCTCGGACAAATATTGTCCTATCCTAACAAACCAGACATCATCTGAAAGCTTATTTAATCTCAATTTCAAATCAATTTCAAATTATGACTGGTTTTGTGGTCCAGGGTCACAATTCTATTTTATATTCTTACATTAATAGTGTAATCAATATTCTATTTATTAAAGCAATATGAATCGTGTCCATTTAGTTTTTAATTAGTTTTCATGTATTTAAATATCTCAAGGCAGTTTAAACAATATATTTTATTTGTGAACGTATGTTCAGCTATTCTTTTTAATAGCTTTTTGAATTTTTCGGACCATCTGTCATCAAAGCTCGCAAATATTGATCACAGACACGTCACCAAGCTGATTACTCACTAAATACTCCCACAGATCATGTTTTCATGCCATTTTAAGTCTTATTTTGACATAACAAAGTGGTTATATCTAAGTGTGTGAGTTGTTTACTTACTTTTTTAGTCTTCCCATTAACTCCTTTACTTCATTCAGACTGATTCGCGAACACAAGAAGTGGGATTTATAGCATGAACCACAGCTGAACATAACCAGTCATATCCAGTCAGTCATATCCAATTCTTGAAAAACAGCTAAATGGAAAGTTTCATATTGATTCATATTGAATGCATTATTTAATTATTATACCAATAATATTTAACTTAATTTGTAGTTAACTATATACAAGTAATTCACCTTTATAGTCTGTGTCTGAGCTTATTTATTTATTTATTTATTTATTTGACTTTGTGCACTTGCTATACAAGGTACTTGTAAATGTGTTATACTAGTAATTTTATAATAAATCGAAAAGCAGTACTGAAAAAACTAGGGAATTAAAAATGGCAGCTGCAGTCAATGAGTGATCCTCTTCTGCAATCTTGTGGTTATAAGGGTAATTTCATATCATTTTCATCTTAAAAAGTCATTGTTTTCCGTGAAAACACTCGTCTTCATGAATGAAAACTGAATCTATGAAGTGAATTTTACTGCACAGCTGTAGAGTTGAAAAATAATAAAGGCTTTAAAATGTTACAAAATTTTTAAAATGTGTTCATGACTATGAAGGAAAGTTGATTATCAAGAATTCTATTAAGATGTAATGTTAGTTGAAGAGAAACGTCGTTAGTTACGTAACATTTGCCTAAACAGTTATGACAGTGTTTAGCTGTCAGCATTTAAATGTACAACTAAGTGTCTAGGTACTCCTCTGGGATTTCCAGGCTCCTTATGTTGTTAAATAACATGAAACTGAATGATGCCACTATTATTATTTATGATGTTGCAGTTATTATTTTTCTCAGTTTCTGATAAAAACGAGGCTGGAGAGGAGTCTCAAGAGTCTCCACTTCTATATAGCACATATAAAATGAGCTTCACTGGAAGTTTACGAGCTGGCTTATCATTATGCAGAAGTTCTAAAGAACACCCCGTGCATATGGTCAGTTGGGCTCAGGAGAGGCGAGACGGACGCGGGCCCCATAAACACGGGGCGTCAGCGTTAAAGGGGTCATCGGATGCTAAGTTCACTTTTACATGTTGTTTGAACATTAATGTGTGTTGGCAGTGTATGTACAAATCTACACTATAATGATAAAAATCCATGCAGTGGTTTTTAATTAATCTGTAAAACTAATATCCCCTTTTTCAAATCGAGCCATTCCCAGATGCCTGTCCGTGTGGTGTCACACCCACAGAGGCCACTCCCACGATAGTTGATTGACATGAGCGTCTTACCTCAGATTAGCTGTAACAGTCCACTCTCTTTGTTTCAATGCTGGAGCAGGGATGTAAGTTAGACAAGAATATCTCCGATTGAGCGATTGAAGTGTTGTGTTGCTGGATGTAATAATGAACGTAGTGGTTGTCATTTACTCCCGACATCTGAGCCGCTAAAGATGCAGTGGATAACGTTTGTTTGTGAAGGGAATGTGCCTCCCGATCTACATATATCCGTCTATGTTTGCACAAATCATTCGTGATCCAGCTTCACCTACAGCAGAAGTGACTATAAGGGGTTTTTTTATGAACCTTTGCGATAGCCTTTCCTAATAATGTGCTAGTTAGCAAGTTTAGCGGCTAAATGCAGCTAAAGTAAACAGACTCGTCTCTCCACAGAGAGAAGAGAGGGGCGGGGCAAGCAGAGCTCATTTGCATTTTTAACTAAAGAACAGACCCTGAAGAATCATATCAACTTGTGGAAAATGGGCATCCGTTGACCCCTTTAACGCTTCTCATTTACTTTGAATGGAGTGACGTCAAGCATTGCCGAACTGAATTATGGGTCCGTTGCATCGCGTCACTGGCATTGTTCGCGACCATAGACTGTAAAAAATATGGACGTGGTGTCCGTGACGTCACCCGTAGGTTTCTGAAGAGCACTTCTGAAGCTCTTAGTGGGCGGGGAGTCAGCTGTCGCCATCTTGGAATCGCGTCACTGCACGGTACTCCCGGATAATCAAAAATGGGCAAAGAGGCGGGATGTGGGTGGAGCTGGTTGCTGAAACCACACCCACCTAGCACGACGGTGTATAGCTATACAGACCAAAACCACTTTTTGTACCAGGCTGTAAACATATTTTTTTCTGCTGTAATGTTGGGCATTTTAACATGGGGAGTCTATGGGATCGACTCCCTTTTGCAGCAAGCCCCTAGTGGCCAGTCGATGAATTGCAGTTTTAGTCACTTCCGTGTTGGCTTCAAGAGGGAGACCGGGAGGTTGCCGCTTGCTTGCAACAGAATTTTAAAAATTTTCAACTTTTCAAGCGCCAATGCAGGCGTCAGCCATTTAGATCGCCTTATGCAAATATACTAGTGCAGACACTAGCCAATCCCGTTCGGTGCAGATGCTGGCCAATCAGCGCGAAGCTTCAGACACGCCCTCCGTGAAGCATTAATGCTGATGCCCCGTGTGAATGGGGCATAACTTTCCCCACAGGTGTCGCTGTTAAACAATGTTTTTTTAGAAAAACGAGTGATTTATACACTTTGTAATGTTATATTTTGTAATGTTGGCATTGTTTTATTTTTGTACTACAAATTTTTGCCTGAACACATTCTTCAATGATATATATTATGACATTATCATTTTTATTGTCTAATAACAGAAAAAAAACAACAACTAAGAGGCATCAATGTGGCAGTAAGTTATATCTCAGATTATGCATTTGAGATGTAGCGACTAACGTCTGTAGCTCCATAACCAGGAGAAGCAGCTGCAGGTCCTTCAAGGAGACAGTGATTGGAACAATTAGTTAAAAATACATCAAGTATGACAACTGAATACATTCACTATAGTACGTACTTTCTTCTCCTCATGGACTTCTTTTCCATCACACTGGTGTCAACAGCTTCTACAGAGGTGTGTTCTGGATGTGAGACTAGAGTGGTGTCAGAAACAACAGGCGTATTTCATTTCACCAGCTTCTTGTTGTTTTTTCCCCTTGTGAATGTCAGAGAAATGTAAAGAGTAAACCTTGCACTGTCTCCTTCACCGATGCAGCTGCTTCTTCCACCGAGATCTTCAGTACTTCCTCTTCAACAGGCTCTTTCTGGAGGGCCTCCTCGGGATTTAGGCTGCGGTTCTCCTTTTGCAAGGCTGGAACAGTCTTTTGGTTTTTCACATCGTCTTCCTTTATCTCCTGAGGTGAAAACTTCCAGTGAAATACTTCCTGAGCGGCCTGCAAATGCTACCGAAAGCAAAGAAAAAGTCTCACTTCATTTAAAACAGATGCAGTGAATTCACATTTATAAAGTGTAGGTATTTTATCAACACATGGTTGGATCAAAAGTCTGGGTTGAAAGTTTTTAACCAAAGAATATTAAGCTATGAGTCTATTTTTAAATTTAGGACTAGGTACAGTTGTGTTAGGGAAAACACTGGATCCAAGAAGTGTTTGATTGTTGTGTTGTTGATTAATATGATGTGAATGTTTAACCTGTTCAATGATGTTCAGATGTAGCTCATAAACATAGAGAAGGAGGATCTGATCTGTGATGGACAGATGATCAGTCATTGTGAATAGCTCAGCTGACATCTGCAAGAGCCCAACATTTGCTTCAGTTATTAAACACTTCAGTCTAACGTGGAGAGAAACTACATTCTCCAATCTAGAGATCCTAAAAGCACAAATATTATTTTGATATCAGCAAAAAAACCTTCAAAAGGCAACACTTACCAACAGCGCCCTCTTGAGTCAAACCACTTAAAATATTTAGAAAGACAGCTTATGATTTGTTCTTGGAAAAATAGCTCAATGGAAAGCTAATGTAGGCTGAAAGACACTTCAGAAATAAGAAAAGCTATTTGATGGGTAATTTAAAAGCGACAGACTGAAAAAATGTGACCATCTAGACTATTATTTTTGAATCAAAACATTCTGTTGCTGCTGTATCTGAAACACATTTACCAACTGAAAAGCTAAAAGCTGAAAATTTGAACTAGTTAAAAAAAAAAGAAGGAAAAAATTAGTAAAACTAAAACCTGTTATGAAGATAGTTGTTATTACAGTGGAATAATTGTTATCATCATCATTTGGCCATAATAATAATAATAATAATAATAGTAATAATAATAATTATTATTATTATTATTAATGCTCATGTTGCTGCATGGGTGAACTAATTGGGAATCCACCTTTTTTCATAAGAGCAGGCAAATATGACCATTTGTAAATTTTATGGGTCTGGCTTTCGTTTCATCTGTGTTCAGCTATTTTTAGCTGTACAAAACAGCTCGTTTTGCCGCTTGATATTGCAAATTGGTGTGTCTTACCATATTATTTTCATGTATCATCTTAATTATGAGCACACTGGTTTGTAGTGCAAACAGTTTTACCGTTTAATGCACATTGTTATTCTTCTCATTATTCTAATGAACTGGAAGTCTCACTCATAGGCTTACATTACGTGTTAAAGAAAAAGGTGGATAAAATTGTTTTTATTGCTGACGTTTTATTAAATTTGTATACCTATATGTTAGTGAAAGGAATCATTAATAAAAAATCCTTATATGTGATGGACATTAGTTATGATTATTTATTTGTATCTACTATGAAGGCATGTTTAATGAAGCATATTAAAAGTAACACTGATAATCACTGGTAAAACATTTGGAAATCATAAAATAGGCCTAATAAATTAATTTAAAGAAAGTAATTAAACTTAAAATAATTACTAGTAAAAATAGAGCATAAGAAATCAGTTGTACAAGGTTAGGGCACATAAGACTTAAATTAAATTATTTCTTACGAGTAAAGTAAATGTGAGATTTGTAAATGCAAAGAAAATTTAGAGCATGTTTATTTAACTGTAGGAAATATAAGGAAGAAAGGAAAAAAACCTTGAAGAATGTGTCATCAAATCAATAAGAAAATGTGAGGTTAAAAGTATGTTCTCAGTGGAAGTTGTTAAGGCATTAACGAATTTTTTTGCATGAAACTGATTATATTAGAAGAATTTAAAGGGAACCTATTATGCAAAAATCACTTTTATAAGGTGTTTGAACACAGTTGTGTGGCCAGAGTGTATGAAGACAGCCCACTTGTTTTTTTTATAATCCCAATAACAGTGTTGGGAAAGTTCCTTTTAAAAGTAATGTATTACAATATTGCATTACTTCCTAAAAAGGTAACTAATTACGTTTTGTTAGTTACTTTTTATGGAAAGTAATGTGTTACTTTACTTGTGCATTACATTTTATCATTTGGGCTGGGCTTGCTTGTTTTTTTTTTCTTTCTTTTTTTATATATAAAAAGTTATATTTTTGCCAAATGTAGAAGTCCCTTCACACCAAAAGTGAAAAGAATAAGCCTCAGGCTGCAGAAAATGTAACTTCATGTCTGTACAGTAAAGGGAGCAGCTGGATTGCATGATGCTGAAGAAGAAAGCTCAACACTCTTCAGCAATAAAAAAAGAAGGACAAAAGTTATGTTTATATAAAGTATTTTTTGCTCATTAGCAGTGTTGAGCAGGGTTGCCAGGTTTGCAAAACAAAACCCGCCCATTTGCTACTTAAAACTAGCCCGAAGTTAGCGTTTCGAGGGGGGGTCCCCGTTAAAAATCGCATTCCACAGGATAAATACACATTTTTTGTCAGGGTTCCCTTATTAAATTTCCATTGCAGGGGCTAAATAAAAAATTGGGGTCGCTTCAACCAGCAGACATCAAAAACAACCCATGGCAACATGATAAATTTATGATAAACCACAGATTTGGCAACACAGGTTAATAAAATGAGATGTCTCATATTCAAATTTGGCATTTCACTATTTTTATTCATTATGAGGAATCTGTTTTTGTGCAAGTGAGATGAGTAAACGCATGTTCACATGTAGCGTTTATACAATTATACACAGCACGCACAATGCCTCTGCACTAAGGTCTGATTTCTTTCAAAAATGGGGACAGGAGAGAGACAATAAATGGGAATACGAAGTAAGCTTTATTTGCAAATGAAAAAGCAATGCATTTCTACTAGCTACTTGAAAAAAAGTAATCTGATCATGACTTAACGTTACTTGTAATGCATTACCCCAACACTGTCCAATAAATCATAAACAGTCTCTCTGAACAAGCCATTCCAGATTTCACCCTACATTGAGGTTGTAGGGAAAAATCCCACCCATTTGTGACGATCTCTGCCCTATTAGCATAGACACACAGCCCTGAGTGAGAAGCAGCAGTCCGCCATTGCTGAAGAAAACAATGTCACCACCAAAGAGACATTACAAGTGTAGTGTTTTGGGATGCACCAAAGAACACAGGAGCCTCCACAGACTCCCTCCATCCGAGCCACTGAGGACACAGTGGCTACATTTCATTTTCGATGGAAATGTCCCAGAAAATCTCGGTAAAGCCCTATATGTGTGTGCCAAACATTTTACCCCTGACTGCCTTACAAACGAGGGTCAGTTCAACGCTGGATTTTCTCAAAGGCTGATTCTGAAAGAAGGATCAGTACCAACGCTTCGTGGAGACAAAGTAAGTGTCACGTGTCATACTTCGTTTTCTGAAAGAGCTTCTTGGCACTTTCTTCTCGCTCAGTGGTCGTTCACTCCTTACGAGTTCTTGAGTAAATATTGCTAAAACTACCATCGCCGGTATGCTAGTGATGGGTCGTTCTTGAACGATTCGTTCATTTTGAACGAATCTTTAATGTGACTCGGGACGAACGAGTCGCCTCGGGGAGTGATTCGTTCAGTCGCGCATGCGCAACATCCTATTAGGTTCTGTACTGGAATTAGTTCACCTGTTTTAGAGTCGTTCGTTCACCTTATGGGGCTGTCACGTGATGAACGAACGACTCAAACCCGAAGACTCAAAAGATGAACTAATCAATTCTCCTTCCGGCTCAGACTGCATAGGTTAACATTACGGGGATGTCACGTGATGAACGAACGACTCAAACCCGAAGACTCAAAAGATGAACTAATCAATTCTCTTTCCGGCTCAGGCTGCATAGGTTAACGTTACAGGGCTGTCACGTGATGAACGAACAACTCAAACCCGAAAACTTGTCAGATAAGAGGCGAGGTGAGCGAATCATAGACTAAAGACCCAGGTAAACAATGAATGAATCTTTTCTGTTTCTTATAGCATTATAGTTTTGTTTTGTTTGTAGTGTGATCAACGTTTGTGTAAGCAGTAGATGTGTTAGGGAGGTAAAACGTAACATTTTAATTATATTTTGCTAAAATGAACGAAATGACTCGAAAAAAGATTCGTTCATTTTGCTGAACGAGACTCAAAAGACCGAGTCGGTAAAATGATCCGAACTTCCCATCACTACGGTATGCAGCATGAAGCTCCGCCCTCTTCTTAAAAAAGGGGGCGGGAGCACCAGCTCATTTGCATTTAAAAGGACAAATACAACAATTGTGAACTAAAACGTCACACACACACTCTGGGGACATCAGAGACTTATTAGCCCCTTTTATTCCCCTATTATGCCCCTTTAAAAAGGGGCATAATAGGTGGCTTTTAAGATAAACCATGATTTTACACACTCCAATATAATAGGTGGCGGTGTGCAGCTTGGTCGTCGTAAAACCAGAAGTAGAAGAAACAAACTAGATACAGTTCGTTTTCGTTGGCTTGACATCGACAATGAAGCGATCCAAGCATGCCAGCTGCTCTGTGTTCGGCTGTAAACACTCACAGGTGTCCTTACACCGAATCCCAGCCTCAGAGGAATCAAAAGCGAAGTGGCTTGATTTTATATTTAAAGGAGAAGTCCCAGAAACGGTGGTCAAAAACTTGTTTGTGTGTGCCAAACACTTTTCGCCGGACTGTTTTGCAAACTTGGGCCAGTACGAAGCTGGACTCGCATCCAAGTTGTGTTTAAAGGATGGAGCTGTGCCGTCAATGCGTCACACGGTTGTAAGTGTTTTATAATAATTCTGGTTGTGTGTTTCTTTTGGTTATTCCAGGTAAAAGTCGAATGCACCAAAAAAAAAAAAATAATAATAATAATAATTGCATGCAAGCACATTCTTATTTTTGTGCTAAATAAAATGGTAGAAGTTATACACTATAAATACACTGATAAAAAGTATGTTTCTGCTTCAGTACAAAAGTGCAATTGCAAAACGATACTAAAATACGATTGATATTTAAATATATTTTTAGTGCATTGAAACAAAGTATACCACACAGAGAACTTTTAATGTGTTTCTTAAAAGCGTGCATTAAACGATAAAAAAATAGTTATAGTTATCCTAAGTTTAAATTAAATTGATTTAATATAAAACATATTAGTAATGTAATAGTTATAAGTACATTTCCATAACTGTGCTAGTGAAGTACACTTAATATAAATACACTAATTAGCACTAACACTTAAAATTATTTTAAGTGTAGCGAGATAAAATAACAGAAGTGTTTTATAATTGCATTGCAATTGCATACAATTTTAGTGTATTTTTATACAGTTAAGGTCAAAAGTTTACGTGTATCTTACAGAATCTGCAAAATGTTCATTATTTTACAAAAATAAGAGAGATCATACAAAATGCATGTAATTTTTCTTTTTATTTGCTATTGACCTGAATAAGATATTAAACATAAAAGACGTTTACATATAGTCCACAAGAGAAAATAATAGTGTATAATAGTGTAAAATAATAGCTGTTTGTTTTGTTTAGTAATAGTTGTTCAAGAATCATTCAGGTAACAACACAGTATTAAGAATCAAGTTTATGTAAACTTTTGAATGAAGTCATTTTTATAAATTCAACTATTATTTTGTCTTGTGGACTATTTGTATACATCTTTCACGTGAACGATCTTATTGAGGTCAATACTAAATAAAAGATAACATGCATTTTGTATGATCCCTCTTATTTTGGTAACATAGTTAACATTTAGCAGATTCTGCAAGGTGTATGTAAACTTTTGACCTCAACTGTATATACTGTCAGTAAGTTCTATTTGGATTTTAATGAAAAGTACAGTAGAAATGTATTACTTAAGTAAAACCTTAATAGGTTACTGTGCTTAGGCTAAGATAAATGCACTAATAGCACATGATTGGATTATTCTTTCATTCATATGTGTTGAGATGTGTACCAAAATTCACAAATAAACAGTAACAGTTAACAGTATACTTTAAGCATAAAGTACTTAAAGTGCTATATTAATGTGTATGAAACTATATTTAAAAAGTGTATGAAAGATGGTTTCAGTTGTACTACAAGTGGTAACTAAAAATATTTTTTACAAAGATGATATGTTAAAAGCACATTTTAGTCCATATTCATGGCATCCCAAAATAGCACAGTTGAGTACACTTAGATGTTCTTAAGATTATCGTAGGAAGAACTAAAGAATAATTTTGGCATATTAAGTACAAAATTAGTGAGCAAAAATAGTTTAAGTACACTTAAAGTACATTATGGAAGTGTACTGAAATAAAGTGTATTTTACTGCACTTATTTCACCTAGGAAATGCTAGCAAACACCAACATCTGGAGTAGTATCTTATAGCAAGGTGTGTAACTTTAACTTTCTTACATGAAATAATGGAGTAACTAAAGTTAATTTTCATTGTGAGAGTAACAATCCACAATGCGGCTGGCTAATGTTATTCGTATGTTAGCTTGGGCCTGAAAGATGAATTTACTGTTTTCCACAGTCTAAATTGAAGTAGGAGTACAAGCAGACTTCACAGGGGTGAACCTTAGCCTATAGTCACAAACTTTAAAATGTACATAAACCCTTCAGTAAAAAAGTGCAATTGCAAAATGATACTAAATTTATTTTTAGTGCATTGAAATAAAGTATACTACACAGAGAACGTTTAGTGTGTTTCTTAAAAGCGTGCATTGAATTATAAAAAAATGTAAGTTTAAATTAAATTGATTTAATTTAAAACATATTAGTAATGTAATAGTTATAAGTACATTTCCCCAACTGTGCTACTTAACTACACTTAATATCAATACACTAATTAGCACTAACACTTAATATTATTTTAAGTGTAGTCAGATAAAATAACAGAATTGTTTTATAATTGTGCTATGATCACTTTACATAAAGTTTTAGTGTATTTTTATACAGTTAAGGTCAAAAGTTTACATGCACCTTTTAGAATTTGCAAAATGTTCATTATATTACCAAAATAAGAGAGATCAAACAAAATGCATGTATTTTTTTCTTTTAATTTGCTATTGAACTGAATAAGATATTAAACATAAAAGACATTTACATATAGTCCACAATAAAAAAATAATAGTTGAATTTATAAAAAAATTACCCTGTTCAAAAGTTTACATACACTTGATTTTTAATACTGTGTTCTTACCTGAATGATTCTTTAACAACTAATACTAAACAAAACAAACAAACAAAGAAACAGCTGTGGATTCAGGTAACAGGTTCATAGGGGTGAACCTTAGCCTATAGTCACAAACTTTAAAATGTACATAAACCCTGCCCCCAGGAACATGCAACAAAAGGGATGAGGTGATGTTGGGCTAGAAGGAAAAGTTGTTGTCATGCCGTCGAGACGCTTTTGTTTTCACCCCCGTTGCAAAATGTATTTGTTCGGTCTTCCTAGGAACGCTGGAGTTAGAGAGCAATGGTTGAAATATATTTTTAACTCGGTTCCTGAAAACTATAATCCCAATGTATGTCTCTGTGCTGCACATTTTACGGAGGACAGCTTCCTTAATATACAAGAGTTCAATGCCGGATTTGCAAAAAAGCTTGTCCTGAAAGATGGGGCAGTTCCCGCTTTAAAAACGGAAGCTGTTGTTTATGTGTCGCAACCTGTAAGTATGTTTTGTTATTTGTTGATGTGTAAATGCTAACTCATGCTTATCCATCAAATTAATGTAATGTTCTTTTTAATCCCACCAAGCGTACTTCGAATTTTTGGTGTGTATGTGATCAATGAAATTATACTTTCAATGTAGCCTTTAGCTGCACGCTAAATATGGTTTTGTGTTTGACTGGGGCACTGTAGTAAAACCATGGTCGGGATGTTGACGCCTTACACCGGAGCACATGCAATTGCGCGTTATGGTAGGGGGTGTGTCGTTTCCGGACAAAGTGCACTGGGCAGCTATAGAATCACAACACACTGAGCCCATGCGTATTCTTGAGGGAGGGGCTTCTTAGAACCAGGAGAACTGAAACAGCGGTGTAGAATAAAGGAACAATATGTGCAAAAGTATTAAAAAAAAAAAAGTCATGAACACGTTACAGTGCATCTGTCATAAACACAATCAAGCCTTCAAAATACTTTTTTTCATACAAATACTGGGTATTTGGTGACGGGTGTTAATAGCTCACAACTGCATGCACATGCAGTGTTGGGGGTTGTGCATTATAAGTAGCGCGCGTTACTTGATCAGATTACTTGTCCAAGTAACTAGTAATGCATTACTGTTTAATTTGCAATAAAATATCTGAGTTACTTTTTCAAGTAAGTAACACCAGGTACTTTGTTTTCCCATTTATTGAATGACAGCTCTCCTGTCCTCATGCTGAGAGAAATCATGCTGGGAGTAAGTGGCGAGTTGTTGTGCGCTGTGTAAACATGATGTTACTGTATTTCAAAATGAATAAAAATAGTAAAATGCATTCTGACTTATTTTGAAAATTATTCTGATTAAACCTATTTTCGTCACTGAATAAAAAATAAAATAAAAAGGTGACTGACTTTTTTTCTCGCAGTTGCAAGATTACATCTTGCAATTCTGACTTTTTTTCAGAACTGTGAGATATAAACTCACAGTTCTGAGCAGTGATGTCAGAATTGTGCGAAACTCACAATTGCAAGTTATATAGTGAGAATTCTGAGAAATAAACTCTCAAATTTTGACTTTTTTCTCGAGTCTATGTCTCGCATTTCTGACTTTCTAACATGCAATTGTGAGTTAAATCAGAATTGTGAGATAAACTTGCAATTTTGAGGACATGTCAGTCTTATTTCCCCTTCAAAAATGGAATTTATATCTTACAATTCTGAGAAAAAAGTCAGTTGCGTGAAAAAAGTCAGAATTGCGAGATATAATCTTGCAATTGTGAGAGAAAAAAAAGTCAGAATTGTGAGATATAAACTCGCATTTGCCAGTCAGAATCAAGAGTTTTTATCTCGCAATTCTGACCTTTTTTTCACTTTTGGGTTTATACAATTCTAAGAAAAATGTCAATTGCAAGATATAAACTCAGTTGCAAGAAAAAAAGTCAGAATTGCGAGATACAAACTCGCATTTGCAAGGGAAAGGTCAGAATTCTGACTTTCTCCCAATTATGAGTGTATCATGCAGTTCTGAGAAAACTCGCAACTGTGAGTTTATATCTCAGAGTTCTAAGAAAAAATGTCAGAATTGCTTAAAGTCAGAATTGTGAGATTTAAACTCACAATTGTGAGTTATAGTCAATTCTGAGAAATAAACTTGCAAATAATTGTGAGTAGTTGTGAGTAGAATAATTGTGTGCAAGTTTATATCTCTTAAGTCTTGACTTGACTCTTGACTTTATGACACGCAATTGCATTATTAACTGAACTGTGAGATATAAACTTCCAATTCTGAGAACAAAATTGGACTATATCTCACAATTCTGAAAATAAAAAAGTCAATTATGTGAAAAAAGTAAGAATTGCAAGAACTTACAGTTGCAAGGAAAAAAATCTGAATTTTGAGTTTTTATCGCAATTACCTTTTTTTAAAATTTTTTTATTCCGGACAGAAACGGGCTTCCATAGAATGTGATGCAAACCTGCAATAATTACGTTAACATGAAAATCCATTATGTGTTTAATTCCTTTAGCCTAAGGTTTGTTCATCTAACATTTGATGTGAAAGGTCTTTTAAATTTGCCAAAAATTGAGCTTTTTTTTTTTTTTTTACTACAGTGGTCGATGATATTACCCGGGCACTTATTTGCTCATTAATGGCAACACTAAGAGCTATTATGGCTAAAGCATAATCCAAAAACATTGGAGTTTGTTGCCTTTTGTAACACTTGAAAAGAAAGCACACACTGTAATCATTGCTGCTCTCGTTTAGGCAGACGCATTTCAAGAATCGGCCAGGGTGCATCACGTGGCCTGTCAGACGGACACGGCAAAACTGTGCACAGTTGCCACCCAGCTTTCAATAACAACTCTACGACCTCACTACAGAAGCACAGGTTTGCTGACCCACATCTTTTATAGTGTGAAGTCATTTATTATGTTTCTGTTGTAATTGGTATTAATTTTTGAATTTCATATTGTTCTACAGTAACAAAGTGTCTCTTTTTATGTACAATAGCTGTACAGGCAAATATGTCATGCCCTGATGATGAAGATGGTGTTGGCACATCACAACCACAGCCACCATCACCACCAACAAAGATGCCTCGCTTGGAGCTGAAGGAGGAAGAGGAGGACCACGAGAGCCGTTGGGTTCTACAAATGATCGTGTAGACTCGTGTGGGCTGGGCGATGTGACGTGAGTAGTAAACATTCTACATTCAGTTGCATGTTGATATGTGGAATTTGGGCTTTTTTATTTTTAGTGAAATGTGTATTTTTTATTTAATAGAATGGAATCTTCCAAGCTGACTCATCAGACCGCAACAAATATTGTTTATGTAAAACAGGAGTGGCCTGTATGTCAGATGGCACGTTGCTATCCGTAGATGTTCCCTAGAAAATGGAATAGTTGCCTGATTCTTGGAAGCACTCCTGGAGGGAACCTCCAGCTTTCTGTTGCAGAGTATGCCACAAGTGCCCATTTCTTCAAACCTGAAAAGGTAGGGGATAAGGTTTTCACTGTGTAGTAATAATGGACTGTAGCAATTAATAACACTAAGAACTACACAGGATATGGAAAGAAGTGAAGATACTGTCCCTGAAGCCATACTGAAACAAAGACTCCTCCTTTTCTGACCTCAGATCTTCCGGGCAATGCAACTGAATGAAAATCAACTACTATGACATCTTTCGAAGGTACATGGAGCCTGCGATTGTACGTAGCTCAAAGACAGCACAGGATGGCATGCTGCAGCAGAAAATTGTCCTAGAAGACTTGAGGACTAAAAACTGATTCTCAAGGTGCTTGTCTGCATGTAGAGGTTACAGTGAAAGCAAGAGACCACAAAGTGACACATGGAATGCAAAAATGCCTGTAACAGATGAGACGAATAAACAAATCAATGTTTGTTCAAAAAAAAGTTTTTTTTTTTTATTATTAATTGTGCTGTGCCTGTTGTTATGCAGAATGAGCGTGTTTAAAAAGCTCTAGCGTTCAGTTCAGCAGTCTTTCAGATAATAAAAGTTTGTACAAACAGTTTTGTGTACTTTCAGTGCTTGATATGCTACATTACGATGAACAGTGAGCCACAGAGAACAGTCATTTGTGTTTTGTTCCTCAGTCGTTTACATTACAGTAAAAACTGAAGACTCAAATGCAATAAAAAACAACTTGTGCCTCTATTCCACATAGACACACTCATCCATAGTCTGTCCTATAGATGTTTAAAGGAATGGTTCATCCAAAAATGAAAACTTTATCAATTACCCATATGTCGTAATGAGGACATTGTTAAAATAGTCCTGCATCAGTTTATAAATGAATCTAGTGAGTCAATGATTCAGTTACCCATTCATAAAGAGTCACTTTTTGCTTCATTTTGTGTAATGAATCAATATTTCAAATCTTAATCAATTGTCTTCAAATGATTCAGTGATTTCTTTGCTTTTCTGCATTTGTAATGCAGTGATTACCGCCACCTACTGGCAGTTTGAGCTTTATTTTTAAAGTGTAATTTCAGTTAAATCATTTAATATTTCTATATTCAAAATTGTATATTTAAAACATTAATCTCAACATGAATTTATGAATTTAGTTGCACTCATGCCACCTCTGAGCCCCATTAAATGTCTGAAAATACAGTTTTGTGTTTTTCTGTGCACCTCCGTAGCACAAATCAATTGTGTTAATACTGATTTCATATGACTGGACTTATTCTTCTTATTCTACATGTTCTTATTCTGATGTTTTATTTAGAAAACTTATAAATATACATTTTTGAATTTGACATAAAAGATGACATACTTTTAATAAAATTAGAAAAATGCCATTGTAAATCACTTTAAGAAGTCAAATATCACCTCATTACGGGAAGGCTAATTGTTTAATCAGAATTTTTGATTATCGATCAGAAAGTGCTGCTTAAATATGAAGCTCTGTGTACAGGCCCCATGAAAATGATGATTTCTTTACTATTCAGTGAGAAGTTAGTGTATCAGTTTGGAAAGTGTATGATATTGTAGGATCTCTTCAAGGAAGCATATTACATGATTGCTCTTTATTCAGTATTCAGATACAACTTTTGATTTTAGTAATGTATTAGTAAATGCTGAAATTCACATTAACAAACGGAACCTTATTTTCTTCACTTCTTTCCTTTTTTTTTTTACTTCTTTACAGTACTTAAGTATGAGATGACAATTTTACATGATAGTAATGTATTAAAAAATGTCTAAAGAAGATAAAAGACAGATCATAAATGATCTAAAATATAATAAAAGGTAGACAGATAAAGTTAACAAAAATGTGATTTCACAAATTCCATTGCTACAGTTGTTGTCATGTCATTTTTAATAAAGAATGGATTGCAATTCACAATCTATATGATTTTCCTCCCACAAATACATATCACAGTCTTATATAGTATATATAATGTGCAACTGGCTCATCTGTATTGTAATGAGTCATGCAGAAGAAGTCTTTCCATCTCATGCACAGGCCTATAAGGGGCATTTACTCATGGGAACCAAGCTTTGGACAGTGTTATCAGAAACACAATAACTGCGATTACATACAGAAAGTAAAAGATCACATCTACTATTGTTGCCACTCTGGTCCAGCTCAGGCATTTCCTCTCTTGTTGGTTTTGCTGAGTAGCAGCAGCCTGAAACTCCACGAGGATCTGCTTCAGGATGTCAAGAGTGTACAGACGCTCTTCATTCCTGTCTGTTTCTGAGTCTGGAGGACTCTTAGTGTCCTTCACTGCATCTGTGAGAAGAATTATATGGACATTAGATATTATAGATGATTTACAAAGGACCGATTTCTTTTCAATGGCTCATATAGGAGAGCAATGGATTTTTATTTCTATTAAAGCACCTCATTGTCAAATGTTGGGTAAATATTTACCAGAAAGAGCAGATGAGCTTTCCTTTGGTCTTACTGAAACGGTCCGATTTCCTTTAGCAATCAGAAAATTCACAAAAATGGTCTCCAGAACGCTGATGGCCATCAGAGTGAAGATGACAATACAATAAATCCCTATAAAAACCACCAAATAATAAATTAATAATGATGTTAATAATAACATCTGTATAAAATAAAAATAATAAATAAAAATATATAATCTATTTCATACAACACAGACAGGAAATTTACAATTTTTAAAGCAAAAAATGACATACTGTCATTTCAGCTGTTAAAATAATTATTTCTGGGCATCTTATTCATTCCTATGTATTATGAAGTGCTCTAATAATCAGTAGAGTGGATAAACTCTCACCAATCAGTGGAATATCATTGGCAGTAGAGGGCAGCATGTCTTGGAGAAGCAGCAGCAACACAGAAACAGACAGAAGCAGAGTTACTTTAAAACCCAACTTCTCTCCTCCACTTGAATCGATGAAGAAGGAGGCCAAATCCAGAATGAGGAAGTAAAGTACTGGCATTAGAAAGTTGATGACATACAGTAAAGGTCTTCTCTTGATGGTGATCTGCAAGTATGAAGAGAAACGTCTTTAAATGCTTTGTCAGAGTAGCTCTTGTTCAGAGCATTAACAGCGGTCACAATATCTGATCCCAGTATCTGAGAAATATGACCCCATTCAAAAGTTTACATATGATAAATGATAATGTTAATATTTTAACTAAAATAAGAAGGATTCAAAATGCACTCACTGATGCTGGCCTGAAGGAAACAATGCATTAAAAAAAATTTTGGAATTTGATAATCAGGGTAAATTTAACTTATTTTGTCTTCTGGGAAACATGTAAGTATCTTCTGTAGTTTCTGAAGGGCAGTACTAAATGACAAAAATATGATTTTAGGCAAAATAAGAAAAATGTTTTCACACTGAACAACTACATTCTATTCAAAAGTTTTCAACCCTCACTGATGCTCTTAATGCATTGTTTTTAAAACTGGGGCATCAAACATTTGAATTTGAAGACCAGGGTAAATGTAACTATATTGTCTTCTGGGAAACATATGAGTCTTCTCAGTTGTCCTCAGTGTGAAAAGATGGATCTCAAAATCATACAGTCATTGTTGGAAAGGGTTCAAACACACAAAAATGCAGAAAAACCAAAGAATTTGTGGGACCTGAAGGATTTTTCTGAAGAACAGCAGGAAGTTTAACTGTTCAGGACAAACAAGAGACTCATGAACAACTATCACTAAGAGTTTGAACACAATCATTTCTCTGAGCAGGATGGATGTGAAGTGGTGTGTTATTGTTCTGCTCTGTACCTTATATATCAGCTGATCCTGTGGATGTCCGAAAGTACTGACATTGGCTTTAGACGTATTTAAACTGAGGAGCTCCCACTCTCCTTGAGTCTGAAAGGCTTTCTTCGAGCTGAGGGTCAGAAATGAAGCATCAGAGACTGGGTTGATTATGAGCTCCTCGGCTGAGAAAACACAAAAACAAAAGACCAACAGACACTACAATGACTAAATTTCAAAACTCCAGCAGGTGAAATGTTGTTTTTTCCTAAGTCATGTTTGCCAACATCAGGATTGTAATGTAATATTCCTCTTCCTGTCATTCAAATTCAAATACTACAGTATCTTTCATGTACTGAATCCAATTTTGAATTTTGCCCAACCCTTATCGACTCTGATAGAGTTTCAAATGTACTTGTATGGATTGGAGACTGAAGGGTAAAAGTGCAGCTTTGGACGTCAAAGGGAAACTGGTGCAGGTTCATCTTGCAGGCCATGGTCACAGTAAAAGTGTTAGATGTCACAACAATGCCTGCATTCAACAGCTGGACATACTGATTTTCCATTGTTGCAAACTCTGTCTTGATGCTGAACAGACAAAGGAAGGTTACAAAAGTAACAAAAGTCAAAACTTTAAAGGGATAGTTTACCCCAAAAATTTAAATTAATCATTTTCTCACCCTCATGTCATTCAAAACTCCTAAGACTTTATTCATTTTTTATTTTTGAAAGTCTTCCACCAAAACGTTTATGCTTAAAAAGTTTATGAAGAAATTGTAAAAGAAAACCATATCAATCAAGCGGTTCAGAGTCTTTTGAAGAAATATGACTGCTGCATATTTCAGCAGATTAAATTTAGGCTTTTTTTTTTTACATTTATTCATTTGAAGATGAACAAAAGTCTTGTGGGTTTGAAACAACATGCAGGTAACAACATACAGAATTGTTGGAGTCAGTCCAACAATTGCTTTAAAGACTACTAATTTATTTTTGTTTTGTATAGAATTTATAATATAAATGCTTGTTTAATTTTCATTCATTCATTCATTCATTTATTTTAGGAGACATTTGTTTAATTTTAGTTTTTGTAAAAATGTTGTTCTTTAATAAAAACTTCTTTGTATTAGATTGTGACATGATCACAAAAAACTGCCACTCAAACTGTTAAGATTAGACTAAAATGATCAAAATTGGCCAAGTTCATGAACACTGAATAGGCACTGCTGATGTGTAATTGCAGGCAGTTGTCAATAGTTACATTTTACATTTACATTTTTATGCATTTGGCAGACGCTTTTAGCCAAAGTAACTTCCATTGCATTCACACTGCTCATTTTCATTTCAGATTTCTTACTTTCCCTGAAAATCAATCCAAGTCTATCAATGTTTCTTTAGCCACCATTAACTTTGATCAAACTCTAAGTGTGGTCACTCAGAAAAGTGCTGCAAACTTGTGAAAGTGAAAGTGAAAGTGAAAGGTAAAAAACAAAAACAAAATATAGCTGCAAGCAGCGATCACGGGCCCAAGCCTCCAGGACCACCACCATCCCGGTGGCTTTAGGGAAACTGTGCATGGAAACTGTGTCGAAAATATGCAGTTAAGAGGAAGTAAACTGTAAGTAAGTAAGACTAAGTCTAAGTCTTTAAATGAGCCACATTTACTGCAGCCAGCTGCTTCTCAGATTTACTTACATTTGTGCATTGTCTTCTTGTTACAATAAAATGCTCATGATGGGACCAAGGAATTCCTCATGATAGGACCCCTTTAAATTTCTCTGTTTTCTACAAACCATGCAGATTTATACTACAAAAAAGCCATTTTCAGACCTTTCAGTGATGCTGATGTCTGGAGTCCAAATCATATCCTTTTTAACAGAACATTCAGTGATTCCACAGAAGTCATCTGGGTTCCATACTGTGAACTGATTCACCCAACCCTGCAAAGTTATGAGTACTGTTAACAGTGATTATAATGGTCAACTGATTTGCTTGATCCTCCTTTAGGTATCATGACATGAGAAATCAATTTGTCTTGATCTTTTGGCATATAAGAGGTCTTTGTACCATTAAAACATCCTGCAAGTTTCATAGCTTAAGACGTCCTCCTCATTATAAACAAAGCATTTATTTAATCAAGCTCCAAAAATGGCTTGGATCCAATGGGGCAAGGTGACATCACCTAGCATGAGTCGTTTGCATAAATACCACCTCCAGAGCAAGACATCAACATATGCTCCTCCCACCAGTGTTCATTCGCTAACGGCTGAACGCGAGTGTTGCTTCGCGTCAAAAGCAAATATAAACTACAATCACTGCTGCATTTTCATCTAGACTGGATACAGTATACAGATGCATGTTTGCATCCAGACACAGTCCACACGCTTAAATCTGTCGTAGGACAAATGAAATGAAAGAACATTCACTTTGACGCGTTTGGTTTAAATAGCTTGTTCGCACCTTTGTACAGATATTACGGCTGTATATTGTCAAGAATCTGGCGATACGATACGTATCACGATAAAATGTAAGCTTTTATAAACAGACCATATATATTTTTAGACCCTGCTTTACAATTTAAGTTTACAATCGCAACCATGTCAGATCATTTTGATCTGAACTTAAGAATTACATCTGCTTAATATCAATAAAAAATAAAGTTCTTACAGGATTCCTACAGAAAACAAAAGAACTGTAAAACAATAAAATAAATACAGATATTGGACATTCTAAGAACCTTTTTGTTCTGAGAATTTCACAAGTTTTGGATTTTGCAAGTTTTGCAGTTTATAATTATGCTCTGCGTGGAATTGCTGAGACCGTGATGCAAGCACCGCATCAACTGCACAAAACAGCTCTACACGTGTATCGATATTTTCTTACACCCCTAACAGATATCAGAAGAACAAGTGGATGCTTTTTTTAAAGGGGTCATCGGATGCAAAACTCCTGTGTACCACCCTATTATGATAAAAATCCACCCAATGGCATTTTTGTAATCTCTATAAGTAATATCCCCTTTTATCAAATCAAGCTTCCAGTCTGTGTGACATCAACTGACAACAAAGGTCAAAGGTCAGTGAACAACAAAGGTTGATTGACGATAGTTGGTTGACATGAACGTCTTACCTTAGACCCGCCCTGACTGAGCTGTAACATTGCAACAGTCGCTATTGTTTCGACTCCAGTGCAGGGGAAGACAAGAATGTCTCTAATTGAGCGATTGAGGTGTTTCGTTGTTGGATGTAATAATGATCATAGCAGTTATCATTTACTCCTGACATCTGAGCCGCTGAAGATGCAGAGGATTAACATTACTTTCGTTTTAGAAGGAAATGCGCTCGGCGATCTACATAAATGCATCTAAGTTCACGCAGATCATTCGTGATGCAGCTTCACCTACAGCAGAAGTGAGTATAAGGGGTTTTTATGCATCTTTGCATAATGTGCTAGTTAGCAAGTTTAGCTAAATGCGGCTAACGTAAACACAGAGATTTTCTTACTATAGGGAGATGAGAGGGTCTGTATTACTTGCTACTGAAGAAAGCGTAACGGTCAACTTGGATCACATGTCCCTTAATAACCAATCACATTACAGCCTTGACGTCTATTGAATTTCAGTTAGAGTCGTGCGACACTCATTGGCTGTTTACAGATACCATAGGAATGAATGAGAAGTGCCGTAAGCTGAATCCCACCTGCCACAAAAAGTTAATGACTTCTCTTATAAAACTGCATTTTTTTTCATGGTAAAAATATCTCAATCCAAAAGTACTGTTTAGTGTAAAACATGTTGAAGATTAGCAGATAGGCTGTCGATTGATTAAATGATAAGCCGTTTCGTCTAAAAAGTTGTTTATTCAGTGTAGTAAAGCCTCTCTTCCATTGACACCCATTCAAAGGAAACGACCTCTAGTCTCCTTTCCCACATACTGCCAGACTGGAAGCATTAGCTTTAGCCGTTACACTTTTTCGGCTAATGGTTGCAGGCTTGCCATCTAGTGGCTTTGGTAAACAAACCGGCTGGTCACCCTACAGAAGAGAGGGGCGGAGTGAGCAGAGCTCATTAACGTTTAAAGGAACATGCAATAGAATGGCTCGCTCTGATTTTAAGGTAAAAAGGCTGTTTTTTTACACTACCACTGAGAATTTTTAAACATAGTATGTTATAGACTTTTCATTCTGACCCTAAAGAATCATATCAACTTGTGGAAAATGGGCATCCGATGACCCCTTTAAATAAATTGACCTTTCAATGTGTTCCTTTGGTCAATAAGTCAAGAAATTATTTCCAGTTTATTTCCAAGTTTGAGTAAAGTTGTGTTTCAAAGGTTTTGAAAACACTTACATGGATAACTGTGACTTGTGTTGAAAGGCTCTGGGCTTTTTCATTCTGTGGAAAGAAATAAGTATTGATTGTGATACTACAACTGCATTACATCCTGTGTCACGGCGTTCAGTCAAATCATTCTGTAATTACCACTTCTGTAATGGAGGTCACTAGGAGGTCTACAAAAACATAGGTAGGGGTTTTCCATTTTAAAACGGGCCGCATGGAGGTCATCTGAATGTCATCACTGCCTAAGCCCAGATGTTCGATAAGCGCCTTGTAACTGCAGTTTCCAGCAGTGGACGCCAAACCTGCAAAGATCAACATTTAACTTTTTAACATTCATCCTTCTATAAATGTACTTTTCAGCTAGTGTGTCTGTTCTGATAAGAGCAATGCTAAAAGCAAACTCTAAATTGCAAATATCCATTTAACTGTTTGTTGTTACCCTTGTGAAAAAGAAGTACACTTCTAAAAAGAGTACTTAGAAATAGTGTAATGTTTTTGGATACTTAGAAATAAATGTTAATTGAAATTAAACAAATAATATTAAAAGTAGTAGAATTTAACAGTGTTTTTGACCCACTTAAGTAGGACATGAGTACATCTTTGCATCTTTGAATTTATGATAGACTAAATATACTTTAATGTTTATGTATTTCTACGGTAACTTGCATGCCATGTATTTAAATATATTTGTAATCAACATTTATAATGATGAATTTGCAATTTAATAAATGTAAAATATATTAACTTTAAATGTAACATTGAATGCACACTAAAGATACATTACCAGTCAAAAGTTTTTGAACAGTAAGACTTCTTAAATAAGTCTCTTCTGCTCACCAAGCCTGCATTTATTTGATCCAAAGAATTTTTTTTTTTTTTTTTTTTTACAATTTAAAATAACTGCTTTCTATTGGAATATATTTTAAAATGTAATTTATTCCTGTGATTTCAAAGCTGATTTTTTAGCATTTTTTGCTGCTCAAAAAACATTTATTATTCTTATTAATATCATCATGTGGAAAACAGCTGAGTAGATTTTTTTCAGGTTTCTTTGATGAATAGAAAGTTCAGAAGAACAACATTTATCTGAAATAGAAATCTTTTGTAACATTATAAATGTCTTTATCATCACTTTTGAGCAAAAAACATAAATTTTTTTACTACAGCTGAGTATATATACATATATATATATATATACACTCCAAGCTTTTGAATAGTATAGTGTATAATGTTACAGATGCTTTCTATTTCAGATAAATGCTCATCTTTGGATCTTTCTATTCATCAAAGAATGTTGAAAAAAATGAACTGTTTTAAATATTGATAATAAAAAATAAATGTTTCTTAAACAACAAATCATCATATTACAATGATTTTTGAAGGATCATGTGATACTGAAGACTGGAGTAATGATGCTGAAAATGTAGCTTTGATCACAGTTATAACAGTTATTTTAAACATTAAAAATATTTCAAAATTTTTCTGTTTTTGCTGTATTTTGGATCAAATAAATGCAGGCTTGGTGAGCAAAAAACATAAATTTTACTGTTCAAAAACTTTTGAACGAAGTATTTAATTTATATATAAATATGTATATACTCTTAAAAGCAATTAAGTTGTTCTTTCACAAGCACTTTCACTGTCACTAAAACAGGAGTAAAACTACACAAGGTAAGATACAGGACATTTACGACAGATGTTAAAGCTGGAAATTTAAAACAGACTTACCAAGTCCAGCAAGATAAAATATTAGCCACCCTACATACATGGCAAATGGTCAAATACAGACTGGGTACTAAACAGATGACTGTCATTTGGTCACATTTATATAGTGGTAATGGGGAGCTGTGTCCCACCTCCTCTTTTGTTCTGAGTTTTACCACAACGAGTGTATGCAGCGAAAAAAAAGAAGACAAAAAAAAAATATACAAACAGCTGATGTCATTTATATTTATATGTCAATAACATACATCCTTAGTCTGAAGTGCTCATCATGATAAAAAAAAAAAATGTTAGTTGCTTTAAAAGTGAAATGGCAACATTAATCAGACCGTGCTTGTTGCGTAACTTAATGACCATTATGAGTTTACATTCTCAGTTCTCATTAATAAATACATATAACATGTCTACAAATAGGTGGGCATGTGCGCTGACATACAGTGCCATTGCACTAAGGGCGTCCCGAGTTCAAATCCTGGCTCGAGGACACTTCTCGACCTCCCCCCGTCTCTCCCACTTCACTTTCTGTCTGTTATTCACTGTCGTATCATAATAAAATGGAATAACACCCAAAACAAACAACAACAACAACAAAACACTGTATCATTAGCCTACTGATACATTCATTTTTAAGGTCTCAAAATTATTGACAAAATTTTGCTGACTGTTTTTTATACCCTATAGACTGCATATCATCATAAAACAAAATCATATTTAAATTTAGATTTTTGTTTGTTTGTTTTGAATAAAGTGTCAATAAGCTCCTTTGGTTAGAACAAATATCTCCTAAAATCCCGAACAACATTAAATGTTTAGATTGTAATGACAAAAATTGTCACATCGTCTAATTTCATAATATATTAAGGACATTTAATATTATCGTTAACTAATAAAATCTTAATCGTCACATCTGTAAAACAGTGTTATTTACTAAAATTCAAACCAAAAAGAAACATTTTTGACATAAAACAAGAAATATTTTCATTACTTGACATAAAATAATAATTATAAAATAATTGTTTTACTTGAGCTAGTTGTTCAGCATTTCGCATTTTCATTTATTCAGAGTTGATCTACTAAAATAACTAAAAAAACTAAATTTTTATAAAAACGATACACATGTTGACAAAAGCCAGAAAAATGTACTAAACCTTTAGCTAAAATTAAAATAAAATCGAAAAATATTTTTAAAAAGCACTTCAATAATAACTAAAAATCTATATACTGCTGTAAAAAAATAGTTTTGTTGTTATTGCCTTAAGAAACAACAAAATACAAATGATTTTTGTTTTGCAATTTCTGTCTACATAGAAGTAATTCAAAATCGAAACATTATTATGTAGTGAATCACATGCTCATTCATTGTTCATTGAATGTGTTTACCCGCAAACATATTACTGCAGTAAACTGCAGATCATTACAATGAAAGATCAGTGAAAAATCTGTAGTCTGCTTACAGCTTGAACAGCTTAGAAATGAATAAAGTCCAGATGTGTCTACCATAATTCATAGGCACCTGAATGCATCCAAATGAATGTACACAACTGTAATTTAATTTAAATATCATATATCACCACTTTAACACTGAACAGTAGTTGGCGTAGTGACTAATGCTTTATTGACTCAGTATAGCTTTCCAAAGCCATATATTTTAGAGCAGAGAGAGCAAATAGCCAGGGTGCGCAAGCGTCCCAAATTGCACTAGGGCTTCCAGAGTAAGCTAATTAACTCTTTACCACCAATACTACACCTTAAGATGACATTTTAGAGGGAGTAAGAGAGGTTTGAACCATTGATAATGTGAGATGAGATGTTAATTATCTGAGTCTGCAGAGAGACTATTCGTCTGCTTCTTGAAGAAATGTCATGTAGCTTTTAAGCTGCTTAACTATTTTTTTGACGAAGTCACGGGGCATCGCTGACATCTTTCGTGTGAAAGAGACGGAGCGGACTTACCGTCGATGATAAAACGTAATTTCGTACCATTTTTATTCAGTAATTTTATACAATTATTCAATTATCTGGCTTGGTCAGTGTCGTTGTGAGTTTTGTTTCTGGGCTGATGTAGGCCGTAAAAGACTTTTGAAAAAATAATTGAAACCGTTCGGCGAAGTGATTTGAACATGTAATGCGGTCAAAGACCTGCCTGGAACTACTTTAGTGCGTGTTCATCAATTAGATTCAAGCATTTAACTGCCTTCTGGTATAAAGTAGTAATGAATTAAACTACAATTTTCGATTTATTGACAGTTCTAGCAAAACTCTGAAACAGAAAATGTAATAGTAATCTTACAGAGAACATATGCAGAAATGTAGAGACGTGTGTGAATTCAAAACATCACACCAAGATAGACACCCACACCAGATCAAATGGATTGCTTATTAAGTCATTTCTTTAATCCAACACCAATTTTGACTATCTGAAACGCTCTTCTAAGCTCTAGCTTTCCATTCCCAACAGAATATTGTGGAAGCACTTAAGTGCAATGAATAACCAAGATACCCTGAAAGCTTGTGAACTAGGTTAGTAAAACGTTTATCTAACCAGTAGAGATGGTCCTGAAAACTATATAATTAGTTGATCAAAACAGGATTTTATGTTTTTTTTTCTTCAGTGTCCAAACATAAACATTTTTATGGAAGCCTGTCTCTGCCACTGAATAAAAAACAAAAAAGGGTTATTGCAAATTTTTATCTCACAAATCTGACTTAATTTCTCATAATTGCGCAACTTAAACTCATTGCGAGATAAAATTAGGAAAAAAAAGACAGAATTGTACATTTATATATTGCAATTCAGACTTTTTTTCTGAATTTTTATCTCACCATTCTGACATTTTTCTATATAACCGCGAGATACAAACTCACAACCGCAAGATAAAAACTTTCTTAGAATTGCGTGATAGAAACTTGCAATTGTGAGATAAAATATCACAATTCAGACTTTTCCCTCAGAATTGCATGATTTAAATTAATAGCGAGAAATAGTCAGAATTGCGAGAAAAACTCTGAAAAAAGTCTGAATTGTGAGTTTAAAAATGTCAGAATTGAACTTGCAATTCAAAATTTTCTTTTCAGAATTGCCCGGTTTAAACTCACAATTGCAAGATAAAAACTAAATTCGGACTTTTTCTTGAAATTGCGTGATTTAAACTCACTGCAAGAAACGAAGTCAGAATTGTGAGATAAAAATTGTGAGTGTATGTATCGCAATTCTGACTTTATAACTCGCAATTTGCGAATTTATAATATGCAATTCTGAGTTTGTTTCTCTTTATAACTTGTAATTGCGAGTTTATATCAAAACATGCAATTGTGAGAAAAAAGTAGGAAAAGGGCTTCCATATATTTTATTGTGTTCGTAATTTTGGCGTAACTAGCACATGACACATCTTAACAGTTTTGTATTAAAAGCAACTTAAAGGAATAGTTCACCTAAAACACTGTCATAATTTTCTCACCCTCATGTTGTTCTAAAACTGTATAACCTTCTTTTTTCAGTGGAACCAAAAAAAAAGAGTTTAAAACAATGCTTAATATTCAGGTATTTTGTAATGTTGGCAACCAAAAAAATAAAAAATAACTACAACTGAAGTCAATTGCATTCAAAACTATTTGGTGATTGACATTCTTGAAATGACATAAGGGTGAGCAAATGATGACAAAATGTTTTTGTGTGAACAATCCCTTTAATACCCTGAGATCCAGATACTGTTTCAGTCCAGTTTAAGGTTTAGAAATCCTCCTTTAATACGAATCAGTTGGCAGTTTGAAATCCTTGAAGCAATAAAATGAGATGTCTCCATGATCAACCACTGCAAAAGTCACTGGGACGTCTCCGCTTTGGTAGGACAGCTGCTTCAAGGCATGCAGATCAGGCACAGGACCGTCAAAACTGTCAATGTACAAAAACAGAAGTCAGCTGGGTTGCTCAAATCAGGACATTTACAGACATACAGACAGGACATTTAAATTGCATGGTTGGCTATACAAGGGATTATGCGTTATTGTATTATTTATGATTCTGATAATAATCAGGGATAATTAAATACTGGTATATTTTTACAATTAAATACTGGTATTGCCACTTCATGCAAAGAACACCCCATATTTAGTAAAATCACTGTAATGCACAACAAGCATTAGTAAACCTATTTTTAATGCCTTAACTTGTTATACCTATTCTTCAGCATTTGCGAAGCCTACAATTTTTGTAAAAGTATTCACATTAATTCTGTTAAAAGCTGTGTTTATTTGGCTGTAAAAGGTTTTATTTCCAGTATCTCCAGTTATTACTATATGTTACGCCTATATCGTAACATTTATTTAAAAGGTAAAATCATGACAGAAGAGTCATACTATGAGGTCAAATCTAGCCTATTATTAAACATTTTGATGAAAGACTTCATGCATATTCCATTTCACTGCTAAATACTGCAAAAACAAACTGATTTTTCAGTATGAATCAGCTGTCAGCATGTTCCAGCCACTGTATAACTAAGGCAAAAGGAGAAAACCAACACAGCAGGGAAAAGACAAATATTGTGAGCAATCATAATGCAGGTAATAAGTCCGCAGACTCATTTCAGTGTACTGAGTCAGTGTGTTCACCTGCAGACACACATGTGGGTGTAAGGCTTTCCAGGTTGGCTCTTTTTAAACTCTGCCACCGTATCCGGTTGGTAAACATCAAAACTAATCGTCCACTGGTCTGACGCGGACAAGCTGAGAAAACAAATAGTTTAAAACAGCAGTTCAATCATTTCAGGCTTCAATTTTCAGACAAAGGGCGAAGCTACCAGGTTACTCTCACAGCGTTTAAGTACATGACCTATTACGATGCTGCACAAAAGCTCATTTAGGATAGGACAGTATAGGACGGTAAAGGTGAGCCATACACACCTGGAAACCCCTTCCGGCAAGCTCGAAGACTTGATAATGCTGATCTGGTCTAGCAGTTCACCTGCACCAGAACATGACAAAAATGAGGACTGCCACATGGAAGCAAGAAAACAAAAGGTATTTTCGACAGCTCAAACAATTCAAAAGGTGCCTCATTAACTTTCTAAGCACAAAAAAACCCATGTTGTTTGGAGATAAGTTATCAGCTTAGCATGCAACTTTATTACAAATGATTAATTATTTACTATTAATTGTCAAAAATGTTTATTAACACTTATGTTTTCTTTTATGAAATATACAGAAAATAACCCTCTAAATTGCATTAACAATAAAAAATAATGTTAAAATTACTAAATGAATTAGGTATCATGAACTTACAATGAACAATTTACTTTTAACAATTAACTTACAAATACATTTTCAACATTTTAATTGCATTAAATACTACTACTCAATATATTATAAACAAATGTATTATTAGTAAGAATATTATTATTACATGATTATTAGTATTACTATTATTATAAGTTGAAATAAAACACAATTAACAAAAAATAGAAACACATCTGAAACATTTAAATGACATAAATGACAATTTCTCAATATATTAAAAACACACACAGTATTATTATTAACATTATTATTATTATTATAAGTTCAAATAAAATAAATCCAACCAAAAAAATTGAAATTCATTTTTAAAATTTAAACTGCATAAATCACTATTACTTAATATATTTTGATTGCTTCCATTGTCCTCAATTGTAAGTCGCTCTGCAAAATGACTAAATGTAAATGTAAATGTACTACAAACATTTATTATTATTATTATTATTATTATTATTATACACTGAAATAAAATAAATAACAAAAATAGAAATATATTTTTTACATTTAAACTGCATTAATTACTATTAATCAATATATTATGAACAAACATTAAATGATTATTATTATTATTATTCTAAGAAATAAATTAACAAAAATATAAATACATTTTTAAAAGTTAAACGGTATAAATTATTATTACTATGAACAAATGTATTATTAGTAGTGTTAGTATTTTTAGCATTAGTATTATTATTATATTAAGTTAAAATAATATAAATTAACAGAAAACAGAAATACAATTATTATATATATATATAATAAACAAACACCATTATTAATATTATTATCAGTATTATTATTATTACTATTATTATTAAATTGAAATAAAATATATCTAACAAAAATAGGAACACATTTTTAACAATTAAATTGCATAAATTACCATAACTTTATATACTACAAACAGATATTTATTATTATTATTATTATTATTACTACTACATTTTTAACATTTAAATTGCATAAATTAATATTACTTAATATATAAACAAGCATTTATTATTATTATTAGTAGTAGTAGTAGCAGTAGTACAAGTTGAAATAAAATAAATCTAACAAAAATATAAATATTTTTAAACATTTAAATTGCATATATTACTATTGCTCAATATATTATGAACAAACATTAATTATTATTAGTAGTAGTAATATTTGTTATAGAAAAGTTACAGAAATAAAATAACTCTAAAAAATAATAAATTTAAGTAGTAAAATGACTAAAACCAAAATAAAAATTAAGCTAGAATTTAAGAATAAAAGAATTTAAAAATAAAAAAATCTAATAAACATTAAAAATGGCTAAAATGTTAGCTAAAATTAAAATGAAACCTAAAAATATAGAAATAAATACTAATAAAAAAAAAATTAAACTGATAGACACATATTTATTAACTTACTTATTTACTAGTTGTGTTTTTTATTTAGAAAAATATATTTATTAGTAGTAACGTTTTATTTTTATATATATTCTTTATTTGTATTTCTTGTGATTATTTTATGATTTTAATTCCATTTTATGTTAAGCACTTTAAATCACATTTGTGTATAAAATGTGCTAAATGAAATGTGCCAAGCAAACTTGCCTTGCCTAGATTAATAAATACTGTTTATTTTATATCATGATATTCATTAACATTGACTGTAAAATTAAATAATATTAACAAATTGAACCTTACTGTAAAGTGACAACAAATTCTGATATAGTCATGTTATAAACCTTATTAGAAAGAACAACCAAATACTCTTTATGTTTGATTCACAAAATAATACAGATGCATAAATAAATAGATGATAGATAGACTTGTAGTCTGCTAGTTTGAGTGGTTTGATCGGGTCAGATATAACATTACTGACTCAACCTTCATTTACTGTCTAATGAACATGTGTAATCTTACGGTGTGAGTTGCACTGTCCCGGCTGAGTGAGCGGCGTCACCTCATTCTCCCACAGATGCACAGGTTTATCTTTCTGGCTCCGTCTCCTCCTGTCCTCCACCAGCTGCAAATACTCCGCCCAGTTCCTGCAGTGCCGCACCTCTCGGTCACTGTTAATATCCCTGTGGTAGCGATCTCTCTCTCTCTGACGCTCCCTGTCCCGCTGCGACAGCTTCTCCTGCTTCACGTTGAGTCTTCTGAGCCACGGTGACAAATCGCATCCACCCACCTCCAGCGCTCCGGGCAGCAGACTGGGGTCTGGAGATTCCAGAGAGACGGAGCGGCTCCGGCGAGAGCCAAGGTCTGGGAAAGAGATGCTGCTGAAGTCCCACCGAGGAGCTGCGCTTTGGGATTGAGCAGACGGAGGCTGGACATCCTCCTCCATCCACCACGTCCTGTCAGAGGCATCAGCTGACTGCATGGACTCCTCCAGAGATGGATCTGGAGCTGTTTGACCTGCGGGTGATTCACTGGCGTTAACTAGCTCCTCACTTTGGTCTTCAGTTGTCGTCTTTTCCACTGGTGATGGGTTTTGTTTGTCACTGAAGCCACATGACAATCAAAATAGAGATGAGATATTGAGTTAGAGGACCTATTATGCAAAAATCACTTTTAAAAGATGCTTGAACACAGTTGTATACTCGCAGTGTGTGGAAAAAACAGCCTATAATGGTAAAAATCCACCCAGTAATTCTCTTTTATAATTCCAATAAATCATAAACAGTCTGTTTGAAGACACGATTCCAGATTTCTCCCTACGTACACGTCATCGTAGGGAGAAATCCCACCCATTTGTTATAATCTCTATTAGCATACATAGTTAAAAGCAGCTGTTGCACTGATTCCAAACTCATCAATAATTTAGAAATAGTCTTTTGTTTGCATTCAATCAAGTTCCATATAAAAAAGAAAGAAATGAAATGAGATCAAAGTATCTTAATTAAATAGAAAATAACATAGTTATGTATTTAAAAAAAATACTGAATAAAAAATTCTTTTTAATTATGTTTAATTAAATAATTCAATTCTACGCAATTTTTTTTAGTATCTTTAGTTATATTTTAATTATTTTTAATTATATTTAATTATTTGATAATTATTTCGTTTTTATGATATTAATAATATTTTGATAAGATTTAGCTCCCTTATTGGTCAACACAGCATTTCATTCATGATAAAATCAATAAAATAGTATTATTATATCATCATCTTGCATCATCGGACCTGTTTCCGCCATGAAGTGCAAACTATTTTGTCTAGTTCTGTTTTGTATAGGGATTTGAATACACCCTCTTGGATTAGAGGGAACCAAACAGTGACTTGCTGCTGAATTAATAAAGTTCATTTAATCTCAAAGGTGTTTTTTAAAGATTTTTTTAAAGGGTAGTTTTGCCCTCTTTAGTGCAAAAAAAAAAAAAAAAAAAAGATTTAAAAGACTCAAAACCCAAAAAATATATATATTTTATAATTTGAGCAGGATTATTTAAACACTTCTATTGGGCTAAAATAATAATAATAAAAAGATATTGATATAATTTTGCTTTCATCTTAATTTAATGCATCTTTAAGAATATCTTTAGTCAAATGAGGCCAGATTTTTTTCCTACAATCAGAGAACAGATTTTACAAAGGATGAAGACGCAGCTTGTTACATAAATCATAGAGGTTAAGATTTTAAGCCATGCAGATTCTACAATATACCTTTATAATAATAACCATTATCCTGAATTTCACATATGTGACCCTGGACCACAAAACCAGTCTTAAGTCGCTGGGGTATATTTGTAGCAATAGCCAAAAATACACTGTACGCTTCCAAATTATTGATTTTTCTTTTATGCCAAAAATCATTAGAATATTAAGTAAAGATCATGTTTCATAAAGATATTTTGTAAAATTCCTACTGTAAATATATTAAAACTTAATTTTTGATTAGTAATATGCATTACTAAGAGCTTCATTTAGACAAATTTAAAGGTGATTTTCTCAATATTTTGATTTTTTTGCACCCTCAGATTCCAGATTTTCAAATAGTTGTATCTCGAACAAATATTGTCCTATCATAACAGACCATACATCAATGGAAAGCTTATGTATTCCGATTTCAGATTATGTATAAAGCTCAATTTCGAAAAATGGACCCTTACGACTGGTTTTGTGGTCCAGGGTCACATGATCAGGACCTAAAGAAGAAACATAGGTGGGAAACGTCAGATGTACCTGGACACAGGACTCTGAGAGCGTTTCCTCTTCAGCTGTTTTCTCTGTTTGTCCCATGATGATGCTGGCAGATTCAGCTGTCTCTCATATGTGGATGGGACTGAACTGTGTGAAAGATGACTTTTATTAGAAATTGCTTAGAAATATTAGATAATATAATAGATATATTGCATAATATCATTGTGTGGAAAAGTCGGTACAAACACGACATGACTGTTACCTGGGGTCAAATCTGTTCACAACATACCCAAGCCTTTTCAAATGTCCAAAAACCTAAATTAAAGAAGACAAATTACACTTACGAATGTTTAAAGGTGCACTCAGTATGCTTTTATGCGGTTTCAAACTTTGTACATCATCGCAAACATTTGTCAAAAGCATAAAATGGCAAAAATACTGAGTGCACCTTTAAGAAGAGTGTTTTCTCATTCAAGACAGCTGAGACAAACCTGATACTGATGAAGAGTCACAGTCTCATGAGAGAGAAACCGCTCATATCCCTCCTGAATGGATAAAGGAAGGTCCCGGTAAAACACCTGCACATTGCCCTGAATCAGAAAGAAAACATGGCAAAGATATAATTTACACAAAAACATAATTGATGTAATCATTCTATTAGAGTCATTTCTGAAGAATCATGTGACTGGAGTAATGATGCAGAAAATTCAGCTTTGCATCACAGGAATAAATTACATTTTAACAGATATTAAAATAGAAACCAGCTATTTTAAAGTGTAATAATATTTCACAATTTCACTGTTTTTACTGTATTTTTGATTTAAAAAATACAGTCTTGGTGAGCACAACAGACAAAAACATTTATTTAAACTCTTACCAACCCACAAACATTTCAACGGTATTGTACGTCAGCTTTTTCCACATGTGCCTCATCATTATCATTACTTAAAACTGAGTATGAAAATGTCCACTCACACATTCCATAAGGTAGAGAGCCTCTTCAGGACGCAGGTACTGCTTGCCTCTCTCTGAAAAACCCATCGTCTGCCAAAACTTGCCCTGCAAAAACATGGCATCATTACTAAGAGTGGCCTATGAACAGATGGAGATGATATTTTATTTATGTCTGACATGGACTCACTGCTGGTGACTGTAGTTCCACTAATCTTTCGTCAGGGATCCAGACAGCTTTCACTAGATTCCCTCTGTGCAGATGCATAAGAAACATAAAAACAGCTTAACATTTCTTTCTGTTTCTTAGCTTTAGTGCATTGTGTAGTAAGTGAGTTTGTATGTTTATGAAATCACTCACAGTCTCTCGACTCTCTCCTCGGCCAGGAGCGTCCAGTGCTCGTCCAGACTCTGCTGCAGACGGGCCCTCTGCTGCTCCGACCCATTGGGCAGGAAGTCTTTCTGACCCCTCACCGGTATCTTATGGCTCCGGGACCTCGCCTCAAACAGCTCTGATGGACTGCATGCAAATATACAAATACAAAAAATGTGTAAAAATGACAATAAAAAAACATGTGTAAAGATAAAGATAAAATAAAGATAGATTTACAATGTGGTTATAGCATTTGATTTAACATTAAAAGAAGAATTTCTTGCACAGATAAATAGAGTATTTTCTAGGGCTGCACGATAAATCGCATGCGATTGTGAGGCGTGCTTAGTCAGTAAAGCCGGTAATTTGATTAGTAGTAAAGCTCCATCACGTGCGTTCAGCTGGAGCGGCAATTAATACACAAAATCGTAAATCACTGACAAGCTACGCAAAATCGCACTCATAATCGCAGATGAATCGCATTCGATTATGAGCACGATTTGGCGTAGCTTGTCAGTGATTTATGGCTCTGTGTATTAATTGCCGCTCCAGCTGAACGCACGTGATGGAGCTTTACTACTGAAGGATCCTTAGATCCTTACATGCAAATTATTGTGTTGTGTTTAAATTTTATGTTTGTTTTTAATTTCATTTATAATCATTTATTTACATAATCATTTAATAATCATTTTATAATCATTAGTCATTCACATAATTCATATTTAATTATTTATTTGATTATTTAAGTATTTATCATTTATTCATTTACTCATATATATTATTCATTTATATGTTTTTATATTTTATATTTCTTATTATTTTCCTTGCTTATGCATTTTCATTATTGTTCAGTTCCATGATTGTGGGGTTTCATGAATTGTTTGGTCTAAGAAATAGATAACGGGGATGTTTATGGAAATTCAAGGTTTATGGGATGTTGAATCCGTTTGATATATCATTGTTCTTTGAGCTGTACTCCTCAGACGAAGTCTGAACATTGAAACATGCGCAACTAAAACTGTTCAATAAATTCTGTTATACCCTTTTTACCATCATCACTTCGTCTCCTGCTTCTGCTCATCTCTGGCTTCCATCAGTCAACTTCATAACTGACAGAAACCTGCTGTTATTGTGGGTTAGAGTCCCGCATCTACTGTGGGTTAAAGTCCTGCATCTTTTGTTAGTGGGGTTGGGGTAACTACAGCTTGCTGACTAGTTGTCCTGTTACCGAAAGACTGATATTTTCTGACGGGATCTGGTGTCCGGGGCTGCATCCTAATTGTCTGGCGTGGGGACCTGATCTAACACTACTAATCAAAGAATCGGCTTCATTGACTAAGCGCGCCTCACAATCACATGCGATTTATCGTGCAGCCCTAGTATTTTCACAACGCTCCATCAATCGGCCATATTGGCAACGCTGAATGTAAACAAAGCCACGGAACTGAGCGAAACTTGCATATTTTGCTGATTACTGCTGCTGAAATTGATCAATTATTGTCATGTTTTGGGCTGTACTAATCGGTCAAAAGATGATAGCCAATTTGTTATAACAAAAGTTATAACAAATCAAGGACAAGAGGGCAAAAAACTGTCAGAGGAACAAAAGGCGTTTGTGGTTGGCCAAACTGAACCAGGATTTCTGAGAATCCTGACAACATTTGTGTTTGTTCTTATCATTTCCAGTCAGGTAGGTGAAATAATAGGCTAATATATTAATTAATACTGCTTGTACGAATCTTTACCACTTTAGTTTGTCAAAACTATTGCACCCTTTTCTACTTACAAAGTCCTTCTCTATATGATTTAGCAGCTTCCACATTATTTTTTCATAGTTTAGACAGCATAAATTAGCAGAAAAACGCATTCAGTAACACATTAACCATGCAATCAGTGGTGTTGTTTACATCCGACTACCGCCAATATGGCCGCGCATCCGGGTAACGGACCAAACCGTAACATAAGCGCAAACACTGTATTGTTCACAATAAGCAAGTAAATAAATAATAATAACCGGAAAAAACGGTAAATTTTCAGTTTACACTAACATTTTTGTTACATGAACTTCGATCATCTTAATTTATTTTTGCTTGCCATATATGTAAAGTAAAAACAAATATTTATCATCTTGTGTCATTTTCGTGTGTCGAAATATGCAAATAGTGTGAATTATTATGTCTGATTTATAAAATCCAAGCAATTTCATAGCAAAATGTGTCACTTTCACCACGAATAATTTGAGCTGTGGTGAGAATAACAAATGTTCACCGTGTTTCAAATAATGAGAGATTTCTACTAATATGATGGGATGTAATATTTGTTTTAAAGTAGTAAGTTATTCATAGTTGAAACACCCGCCATAAACATCACCTGTACCTGTATCAGGGCTCGGATGGAAACAAATATGAGTTGATGTTCACATATTCAGAAGGTCATTTAAAATCTGCAGATATCAAACAGATTTCAATCAAACGACAACATTTTCTGTCATACTCATTAGTCACGTGATGTAACTTTTGCGTGTTTGCTGGCTAGCGCATGTTTCATGTTTCCAGCCTGTTACGGGAGTGTAACTTCTCCTTGTGTTACTGCAAACCACGAACAACTCAATAAACTAAAGGCACTAACACTTTCTTTCAATGAATAAATGATGACACTTACCTGAGCAGCTCCTCAAAAACACTATGTTTGTGAGCATCTGTAGAAGTGTCTCTGTCTGCCATATTTACTGTCTGTCGCCTGTCCGTGTCGTTTCAGGGTCCTAGTGCGCAAGGGCTAGCAAGTAGCCTACATAGGTGCGATTGAGCGTCTTTACCAGTAGATGGAAGCACAGCACATAATACATGTATGAGTCTTGCAGGGATGACCTGTTTTTGTAGGCCAAAACCGAGATGCATTTAACACTTCTGGTTGCAATGTCCTGATATCAGTGTTTTTAAATGTATATTAAATGCCTGAAATAAGGTCTGTGTTTAACACAAGCGTAAGATATTGCTATATTTTGTTATACAGCATAAAATGCATCAGTAATAGCCCCTTGTGATTTTTAAAGATTTTAGTTGGTTGCCAAGAAGTGTCTAAAATGGCACTTAGAGGGTTTGCACCTACGTCACTATTTATGTGGCCATATTGGAAATACTAGTATGTAAACAACAGCATTGATTGTGAGTTAATGTACTACTGAATATGTTGTTCTGCTAATTTATGCTGTCTAAACCATTGGAAAACGTGTGGGAGCTGCTAAATCATATAGAGAAGGACTTAGTAAGCTGGAAAGGGTGCAATATTTTGACAAACTAAAGTGGTAAAGATACTTACAAGCAGTAATAATTAAGATATTATCCTAATATTTCACCTACCTGACTGGTAATGATAAGAACAAACATGAATGTTGTCAAGTTTGTTGCCCTGGAAATCCTGGTTCAGTTTGGACAAGCACTAATGCCTTTTGTTCCTCAGACACTTTTTTGCACCCTTCTCCTTGATTTGTTATAACTTTTGGCAGTCTATAATACTCCAAATGTTGTTCCCGGTCCGACCGATTAGTACAGCCCAAAACATGACAATAATTGGCTATTTTCAGCAGCAATAATCAGCAAAATATGCAAGTTTTATTCAGTTGAGTGGGATTGTTTACGTCCAGTGCCGCCAATATGACCCATTGATGACGCGTCGTGAAAACACTCTATACACTCTAAACACTCTATAGACCCTGGTGAAAAAAACCAGCATATGCTGGTAGGTATGTTTTGATGCTGGTTTAAGCTGGTCCTTCCTGGTTTATGCTGGTCATGTTGCTGGTCAAGGACCAGCATAAACCAGCAAAGGACCAACATAAACCAGCAAAGGACCAGTATAAACCAGCAAAGGACCAACATAAACCAGCCAAGGAACAGCATAAACCAGCAAAGGACCAACATAAACCAGCAAAGTACCAGTATAAACCAGCAAAGGACCAACATAAACCAGCAAAGGACCAGTATAAACCAGCAAAGGACCAGCATAAACCAGCAAAGGACCAGCATAAACCAGCAAAGGACCATCTTAAACCAGCAAAGGACCAGCTTAAACCAGCAAAGGACCAGCTTAAACCAGCAAAGGACCAGCTTAAACCAGCAAAGGACCAGCTTAAACCAGCAAAGGACCAGCTTAAACCAGCAAAGGACCAGCTTAAACCAGCAAAGGACCAGTAGCAAAGGACCAGCTTAAACCAGCAAAGGACCAGCATAAACCAGCAAAGGACCAGCTTAAACCAGCAAAAACATACCAGCATAAGCCAGCAAAGGACCAGTATAAACCAGCAGAAGGACCAGCTTAAACCAGCAAAGGACCAGTAAATAAACCAGCAAAAGACCAGCATAAACCAGCAAAGGACCAGTTAACCAGCAAAGGACCAACATAAACCAGCAAAGGACCAGCAAAACCAGCAAAGGACCAGCATAAACCAGCAAAGAATGACCAGCTCTAAACCAGCAAAGGACCAGTATAAACCAGCAAAGGACCAGCATAAACCAGCAAAGGACCAGCATAAACCAGCAAAGGACCAGTATAAACCAGCAAAGGACCAGCATAAACCAGCAAAGGACCAGCATAAACCAGCAAAGGACCAGTATAAACCAGCAAAGGACCAGTATAAACCAGCAAAGGACCAGCATAAACCAGCAAAGGACCAGCATAAACCAGCAAAGGACCAGTATAAACCAGCAAAGGACCATCTTAAACCAGCAAAGGACCAGCATAAACCAGCAAAGGACCAGCCAGCAAAGGACCAGTATAAACCAGCAAAGGACCAGGCAAAGGACCAGCTTAAACCAGCAAAGGACCATCTTAAACCAGCAAAGGACCAGTATAAACCAGCAAAGGACCATCTAAACCAGCAAAGGACCAGCATAAACCAGCAAAGGACCATCTTAAACCAGCATCAAAACATACCTAACCAGCATATGCTGTTTTTTTCACCAGGGGAGGCTGTCGGTTTAGCTGTTTACTTCTGCCTGTTTTTATGTGTCAGAATAAACGTTGTGTTCAATTCTAAAGATTAATATGATTAACAAAACATGTAAAAATCATAAATATTTATTGGTCACAGAACTTATTTTCTGCAATAATCCAAATACCAATAACAAAATCCTGTTGGGTTTTTGTCAAGGGAACCAGTGTGATGCCTTCCAGGTTTGCCTACAAAAATATGGCATCATTGCAACACTCAAAATCACAAAAGAAGATATTTTGATGAATGTATCAGCGTTTATTTATTTATTTGTGTCCACACATGGAAAGACATTGCTTGATTCCCAATGTTCTTATGCAATGCCTATGTACTACGTCATCCGCTGGAGCGCCACTCTCTTGTGAACGTGAATACAACAGCGAAAGCTAGACATTACGATTTATAAAGTTGTAAATATGAATATTGTTCTTACACAAATGCATTGATTTGCTTGAGAAGGCCTTTATTAACCCTTCGGAGCTGTGTTGAGTACTTTTTATGATGGATGGATGCACTTTATTGGACTTCAAAATCTCAACAGCCATTCACTGCCATTGTGGGGGGAGAATATTTTTAAATATAACTCTGATTGCATTTGTCTGGAAAAAGAAAGTCATATACACCTAGGATGACTTGAGGGTGAATAAATCATGGGGTAAATTTCATTTCTGGTTGAACTTTCCTTTTAAGCACGTTTATATGTGACTTCTGAATTTTCTAAAAAAATGTTAAAGTGTACTACGGTTCTACCATTTATGGTAAACTAAATTATACTTTAATGCCATTTCTACTGATTACAACGAATATTATTTATCAGGCAGACCACAGCTAGTCTACAAAACACATGCACTACTTTCAGAAAGTCACATGAGAGCTTTGTGAGAGGAACAGCAATCTTTCTGGAGGTTAACAACTGTGGTCGTGATGAACTTCTGTGGAAATGAGCTGTAAAAGTTCTGGTCCACAACAAAAACAACAGCATGGCAGTAAACAGACTTTTAGAAGAACTATTTAATCCTTTGATTGATTTCTTTGGTCTTTTCAAATATGTTTTGTGATGCACACTGGCTGTGGCTGCTGCCCCAGAGACGGCTCTGCTGAAGTGCTGTCAGGGGTATCAGGTGAAAGGTGTGAATGGTGACGTGTGTTTGGCCGTATCACGCATTCAGCTCTCTTTTGTTTGACCTGAATGGCCACAAAGCTCAGCCACCTGACCCCAGAGATGAGACAGACACCTCACAGACCAAAACACTGGCACTACAGCCATGCTTGCATCTCCTCCCACAGGCTTGCGCACCTCCACCCCCTTCCTGAAAGTCAACAATAAAGCATGTTTCCAGTAAGCCGGATAGCTTCCCAAGTCCTGCCCATTGCCATGACAACAAACGCCTTAAGCTGACAGTGGTGTCTCTCTTGACCAAATGAGGCCACCCATGCAGAGAAATGCATGGCACAGCATGACATGTTCTGTACGTATATATACACTCCAAGAGCTTCTGATCCATCACATCCTGTTCTTGTGTTTCTGGACACTGCAGGTCATTTCTGCTATTCTGTCTTTATATGGTGGATAAAATATTAAACTCACAATGTTTCTTCTTTTTTCTCCTTGTCTTCCCTTGTAAAAAATGTGTGGTCAGTTGTATTGAATGTGCATTTGTAGTGTACTTGAAAATAAGTGATTTAAAAAACTAACATTAATGAAATAAAAGGCCACTTAAGTGTACATAAAGAGAGACACTTTTTTTCATGACTACGACTTAACACACTTAAGCACGCTTTTAAAAAAGTACACTGTAATTACGTCAAATTACACGTTTTAATTTAAAGTACTTTTTTTAACATTATGTTGTAATAATAAAGATTGTCGTGCTTATTCAGCAATTTTGTGTATTTGAACACTTTCCAACAATGACAGTATGATTTTGAGATCCATCTTTTCACACTGAGGACAGCTGAGGGACTCATATGCAACTATTACAGAAGGTTTAAACACTCACTGATGCTCCAGAAGGAAACACAATGCATTAAGAGTCGGGGGGTGAAAACTTTTTAAATTTGATAATCAGGGTAAATTTAACTTATTTTGTCTTCTGGGAAAGATGTAACTATCTTCAGTAGCCTCTGAAGGGCAGTACTAAATGAAAAAAATATGATATTTAGGCAAAATAAGAAAAAATGTACACATCTACATTCTGTTCAAAAGTTTTCACCCCCTGCTTGTTTTTCCTTATGGGAGCATCAGTGAATGTTTGAACCTTCTGTGATAGTTGCATATGAGTCCCTCGGTTGTCCTCAGTGTGAAAAGATGGATCTCAAAATCATACAGTCATTGTTGGAAAGAGTTCAAATACACAAAATGCTGAAAAACCAAAGAATTTGTGGAGGATTTTTCTGAAGAACAGGGCAGTTTAACTGTTCAGGACAAACAAGGGACTCATGAACAACTATCACTAAACAAAAAACATTTTTGAACATTTTTATAAATTCAACTATTATTTTCTATGGACTATATGTAAACATATTTTATGTGAAATATCTTATTTAAGTTAGTACTAAATAAAAAAAACATGCATTTTGTATGATCCCTCTTATTTTGGTAAAATAATTAACATTTTGCAAGGTGTATGAAAACTTTTGACCTCAACTGTGTGTTATATATTACATTTCTATATGAATAAACTTATTCAGTTGGACTGAAACTTCCCATTAGCATACAGTAGCACAATAAAGACTCTGGAAACAATTTCTTCAGGGGTGTTTGAGTCGACTACAGGCTAAATGTGGTACTGCACCGGTGTAAAACACATGTGGTATCACTGAAAGTGCAGTAGTGTAAACAAAGCACTAAGGGCAGATTAACAGATTAGTGCTGAAGGAAGCAAAACTTCCCAATGAGTCTGAGACGCTATGAAGGTAAACGATTTGTCCTCAGCGTGGCTTTGTTTGCTAATAGTTTCAATGGTGTCAGCTTCTGTGCTGCAGACCTGTTTGCACAGGACCCTTTAAAGCGATTGACAGATCTTTGATTTTCAGAATTGAGTGGTTTCCTTTGAAGCCTTTAAACTTTATTGTTCAAAACGATGGATAAAACTGATTGAAATAAGCAAAAACGACAAATTCCTATCGATTTAATACAATCAAATCTGTTATTTACCCAGAAAGCTGGCGAAAAGTGTGTATCCATAATAAAATGAAAGGCTGTGCAAGAAAAAACACAGTCGTGTTTGATTCAAATAGGATTAAAATCCCAAAGTATGTCTGAGAAATGCAAATTTACTAAAGCAAACTAGACTTTTCCAAATAGGCCTAGAGTTTGTAATCAAGTTGACCTTTTACTACGACCTCTCTGGCAATCTGTTTCAACATAGTGTTTTGCAAACCAACGGTCTGCACAAAAGTGGGGAAAAAAACCAACAGCTCTGGCGATTTTAGACGAGACAGACACAATTCAGTGCATTAAACAGCGGATTAGAGAGTCACATACTATGAAAGACTTTCACACATCCCAGGCCCCGGCAGTTAAGCGTTCCTGAATGGGATGTAGAGAATCACACACAAAGCTTCCCCGTCACTGCTGGACCAGCGCAGGGGCCGTTTGACGTAACTGACCACAAATCTGTAAAACTGTACAATGAACAATATAAAACATTTACAATGGCCATTCAAAGCGTTCACGCAGCTGTAAATGATTGGATATCATATTGCCATGACACTGTTATTAAGATAATTCTTGTGTGGTGCTATTAATGTGACATGTTGATACTCCAAAATTTTTCAAATGCATTGTTATTGCTTACTGAAGGATTCCAAGCAAAATGATGTCATCTCCTGGAAGATGATGTCATCAAGGAAGGGAGCTTTACAAAAGAATACCCTAAATAAAACATGTATTTAAAGACACATAACACAATTAGCTGAACTTCAGAGTGTTTTTTGACCTACTTAAGTACATCTTTATATGTAATTTCATAATTACTTCTATTGTCTTTGAAATATGGTTAAAGTGAACTCCTGAATATGGACAAACATTTATTGTAACTTAAAACTTACACTGTATGTATTTAACTTTAGTACATTTAAAATTACTCACTTGAAATGTTAAATAACACTACATTTAAACTTATAATCAGGTACTTAAGTACACTTCTTAGAAGTGCATTTTGATGTCAAAGTTAATGTTGGTTGCTTTAAGGCTTTACTTTACAGTACATTTTAGAAAATTATAATGCATTAATAATGCGGGGGTGAAAACTTTTTGAATTTGAAGATCAGCCTAAATTTAACTTTATTTTGTCTTCTGGTAAACACGTAAGTGACTTCTGTAGCTTCTGAAGGGCAGTACTAAATAATATATATATATATATATATATATATATATATATATATATATATATGTTTAAGCAAAATAAGAAGAATAACACATATTCATTCTGTTCAAAAGTTTTCACCCCCCGGCTCCTAATGCATTGTATTTCCTTTTGAAGCAAAGTGAGCGTTTGAACCTTCTGTATGAGTCCCTCAGTTGTCCTCAGTGTGAAAAGATGAATCTCGAAATCATACAGTTATTGTTGGAAAGGGTTCAAATATACAAAAAATGCTGAAAAACCAAAGAATCCGTGGGACCTGAATGATTTTTCTGAAGAACAGCAGGCAGTTTAACAACTATCACTAAACAACACAGCTGTGGATCATTCAGGTAACAACACAGTATTAAAAATCAGGTGTATGTAAACTTTTGAAAAGTATCATTTTTATAAATTCAACTATTATTTTCTTTTGTGGACTATATGTAAACATCTTTTATGTGAAATATCTTATTCAGGTCAGTACTAAATAAAAAATAACATGCATGTTGCATGATCCCTCTTAAAATACTTAACGTTTTGCAGACTCTGCAAAGTGTATATAAACTTTTGACTTCAACTGTATTATGATGTAGGCCTACTTAAGTCCTACTGAGGCAACTAAAAGCAAGTTTAACTGATTGCATTTAATATAAATCTAAAACTATAATATATTTTCATTTAACTGCAGTTATCATGCAGTTAAGTGTCATAAATCATTACATCAGTTCACACTTAAATATACTCTTTCAAAGTTTATTATTTCTGTAATAATTATACTTTATAAGTATACTAAAGTGTACTTCTTTTTCATAACGTTTAAGATTTTGATTGTCTGCTATGTGAAAATAATCAACTCTAAGTCAAACAGCCTAAAGAACTGAGTTAAGTGTATCAAATATTTAAGCGTCTGTCAAATTACAGTCAAAAATGTGCAATGGAAGTTTATCCAATACAGCAAAACCATTAACTTTTGGTCAATATTGTTTGAAAGCTCTAAGAGGAGTTGGGCCATGCTGGAAAAAAAAAAACATTAAAACTAGTACAATTCCCATTATAACCAGTAAATCCATTACAAATTGATGGTTTCTATTGTTTTTATGAGTCAGGAATTCAAGTTTGTACAACAACATTATGATGGCTTTGTCAAAGCAGCATAATGATTGTTTCAGTCAGTGTTCATAAACTTCTTGTGACTGCAGATATGAGCTGATTAATGTGTGTATGGCATACGGGCAGCACACTGCTTACTCTCCTGCACAAGGTCACAGTGTTCTGCTGGCTCCCTCAGGGAGATTCCACGCTTCTAGAATGTTCTAGCTGATTCCCTGCATGGCTAATTTTGTTGTTATGTATGAGGTGTGTGTGTGTGTGTGTGTGTGTGTGTGTGTGTGTGTGTGTGTGTGTGTGTGTGTGTGGACGGGGGGTAGATTCCTCCTCTCTCTCCGGTGTGTTCAGCCTTTAAGTCTTGGCTTGTTTGCATTCCTCTCAGTTAATAAGTGTTTGTCTGATCCCAGAGCAGGGGCTAAAGATCACCCCACGCAAACACACGGCCCCTCCCTCGCCTCGCTGTAAAAGAGCCAGCGAGAGGGACGCTGAGCTAATGAGTGTCATAAATTTCATGGAGCTTCAGCTCATCCATTAACCATGATAATATCCGGAGGACCAGCGCAGATCAGATCTACCACAGTGGGTCACGTGACCTGTCTGCATGCTAACATACACACACACACACATACATGCATTCACTTTGATGGTATGTTTAGCTTTCAACCCTGTTTAAAAGGCCAGTTTATTGTGTTTTGTTTCAGTCCGCTTATTTTGTGTAACTAGAAAACTTAAAAAAAAAAAAAAGCTTCAGTGGACCTGACCAATATAAACCAGCCTGGGTTTGCACACTCTTATGAAATACCCTAGTGAAAAATAAATGCACTAAAATGTATTTAAATTACATTTATTTCATGCTAAGTATGCTACAAATACATTTACATATTTGCGTACTTAATAAAAAGTATCCTGCAATTTTACTTTAAAACTGGTATACTTAAAATCTGCTAATTGTACATAGTACAGAGGTAATGCTGAAGTCCAACTAAAGATACACTGAAGTATATTTGATTGTACTAAAGTGGAACTACTACAAGTATGCTTCAGGTACACTTGAAATATTTTGCATTTAAATACTGAAATTATTCAAAGCTCATACAATCCTCAACAATAGTGACATTGAAACACATTTTAGGCTTAATATTAAGAAATGTGCATTATACAGAAATAGTACTCTAAAGTTTAAATATAATATAAACACTTAGTATAAAATAAATGTATGTTTAAAAAATATTTTTTATTAGGGAAAACGTACACTTTAGCATACTTAAAGTATTTATTATGGAAATGCTGTACTTTTAAAGAATATGTTGCCAGCACGATTTAACATGTTGTTAGCATGTTTTTAGCATGATTAGTTTCTTGCTTGCATTTTTATAGGCTAATTACAATGTTGTTAGCATGATAAGCATGTTGTTAGCATGTTTCTACCACGTTGGTAGCGTGATTAGCAAGTTAATAGCATGATCCTAGCATGATTATAAAGTTACTAGTATGTTTATAGCCTGATTAGCATGTTGCTAGGCGTATTTATGGCATGATTAGCATGTTACTAGCATGTTGCTAGCATGATTAGCATGTTAATAGCATGTTTATAGCCTAGCATGTTGCTAGGCATGTTTCCAGTATGATTAACATGTTACTAACATGTTGCTACCATGTTTCTAACATGATTAGCATGTTACTAGCATTTTGTTAGCATGATTAGCATGTTGCTAGCATGTTTATAGCATGATTAACATGTTACTAGCATGTTTTTAACATAGCATGATTAGCAAGTTACTAGCATGTTTCTAGCTTGATTAACAAGTTACTAGCATGTTTTTAACATAGCATGATTAGCATATTACTAGCCTGTTGTTAGCATGATTAGCATGTCACTAGCATGTTTCTAGCATGATTAGCATATTACTAGCATGTTGTTATCGTGATTAGCATATTACTATCATGTTTCTAGCATGATTAACATGTTACTAGCATGTTGTCAACATGATTAGCAAGTTACTAGCATGTTCTTAGTATGATTAGCAAGTTACTAGCATGTTGTTAGTATGATTAGCAACTTACTAGCATGTTGCTTGCATGATTAGCAACTTACTAGCATGTTGCTAGCATGTTTCTAACATGGTTAGCAGGTTAGTAACGTTACTCGCATGATTAGCAAGTTACTAGCAGTTGTATGCATGATTAATAAGTTACTAGCATGTTGCTACCATGTTTCTAACATGATTAGCATGTTACTAGCATTTTGTTAGCATGATTAGCATGTTGCTAGCATGTTTATAGCATGATTAACATGTTACTAGCATGTTTCTAACATAGCATGATAAGCAAGTTACTAGCATGTTTCTAGCTTGATTAACAAGTTACTAGCTTGTTACTAGCATGTGTCTAGCATGATTAGCATATTACTAGCCTGTTGTTAGCATGATTAGCATGTCACTAGCATGTTTCTAGCATGATTAACATGTTACTAGCATGTTGTCAACATGATTAGCAAGTTACTAGCATGTTGCTAGCATGTTTCTAACATGGTTAGCAGGTTATTAACATGTTACTCGCATGATTAGCAAGTTACTAGCAGTTGTAAGCATGATTAACAAGTTACTAGCATGTTGCATGATTAGCAATTAACAAGTTACTAGCATGTTGCTAGCATGATTAGCATATTAGTTAATATGATTGTTCACTAGCATGTTTCTAGCATGATTAACATATTACTAGCCTGTTGTTAGCATGATTAGCATGTCACTAGCATGTTTCTAACATGGTTAGCAGGTTATTAACATGTTACTCGCATGATTAGCAAGTTACTAGCAGTTGTAAGCATGATTAACAAGTTACTAGCATGTTGCTAGCATGATTAGCAAGTTAATAGCTTGTTGCTAGCATGATTAACATGTTACTAGCTTGTTATTAGCATGTTTCTAACGTGATTTGCATATTACTAGCATGTTGGTAGTGTGATTAGCATGTTGCTAACATGTTTCTAGCATGATTTGCATGTTGCTAGCATGATTATCAAGTTACTAGCATGTTGCTTGCATGTTGGTTAGCAAGTTAATTGCATGTTACTAGCATGATTAGCAAGTTACTAGCAGTTGTTAGCATGATTAGCAAGTTACTAGCATGTTGCTTGCATGTTGGTTAGCAAGTTAATTGCATGTTACTAGCATGATTAGCAAGTTACTAGCAGTTGTTAGCATGATTAGCAAGTTACTAGCATGTTGCTAGCATGATTAACATGTTAATAGCATGTTGCTAACATGATTAGCAAGTTACTAGCACGTTGCTGGCATTATTAACATGTTTCTAGCATGATTGACATGTTTAAACAAGCTAAAACCATTTGATTCAGTAAAAACCAGCCTAAGGTCATTGTCTAGTCTTAGCTGGCTTAAACTGAAAATAGCTAGTTTAACCTTGACTGGTCTTTCTCCCAGCTTGGCCAGCTAGGACCAGCCTGACCAGCTAAAAAGTGGCCAAAACCGCTTTAAACCACTTTAAAACCAGCCTTAAAACCACCATTCAACTTAGGCTGGTTTTCGCTGTTTTTTTAAGTAGGGAGTTGTTAAGCTTTGTTCTAGCAATAAACAGCTTCGATGCACCACAGGCCTCTTTGTATAAGAGTTTTCACCTCCTCAATGAAAGTCTATGGGATTTTAGGTGGGTTTGATAGTCTGGTTTCGAAAACCATAAGCCGATCAGTTAGAAAAGATACAGCAACTAACTTCAGACCAGTCTGAAAGTCTGACACAAGGTTGGTGGTTGTAGCTATAAAGCTCTAGGAAGAGATACTGACTAAGTTTTAGCTCATCAGAAGAAGAAGAAGCCAACTTAATAAATTTTTTTTTGAGCAGCAAATCAGAATATTAGAATGATTTCTGAAGGATCATGTGATGCTAAAAATTTAGCTTTGAAATCACAGGAATAAATTACATTTTAAAGTATATTCAGATAGAAAGCAGTTATCTGAAATAGTAAAAATATTCCAAAATCGTACTGTTTTTGCTGTACTTGGGATCAAATAAATGCAGGCTTGGTGAGCAGAAGACACTTTACAAAACATTAAAAATCTTACTGTTCCAAAACTTTTGACTGGTAGTGCATCTATACACTCTACTTTATATTGCATAAATAGCAGTGTGCTATTCTAAACACGTTCAGTGTTGTTATGTCTGACACAGTCTGGCCACTCAAACAAACCCGTCGCGATCCCGCTCGTTACCGCCAGTGGCAAAGAAATTACACACTTCACCTTTCAAAAACAGTATCAGTGTTGATTAGAAAGGGCCGGGCTGTGGGAAATTACTTCAGAAGTCTGTGTTTCACTTCATCCTCCATCTGTTCCAATCAAGTCATTTAATGGGAGACGCAGCCACCATCGCTGGGGGTGGAAAACCGAGAGTTGCACTGGAGAAAGCCTTGGCTGAGCCCATCTACGAGGGGGTCCCAATTTGGATCAGGCATTGGGGCTTTTGTCAGGTTTTTGTCACCACGGCCGCTCACCTATTGAAGGCAGCGCCTCAGATATGTAAAGCAGCATCATTTTAAAGTCTTTGCTGCAGTGGGAAACAAACAAAAAGAAATAAAGAAATCAAATCAAGAGAAAGGAAAAAAGAGTATCTTCCCTGAGTAGCGTAAAAGGCCCTGGCACAGGCATGTGAGGGAAATAAATAAATAAATGCAAAAAAACAGAGTAGGGTGAAAGAGTTTACTATGCTCTTGTTTGCTTAAAGTAGGCTTTTTACTTCTCATTGATCGAAGCCAAGTCCCGCCGTCGGTTTGGTGCGTCTCCCACCCAGCATTGAAAGGCAGGTCCGGACTTGCCAGTTCAAGGTCGAGCTGCGTCCGCCAGCATCACGCACCGTCTTTCCCTGACTACCGCGGGCCTTGTTTATGTTTGTTTTTTTCTCTCCCGCTGTAATTCTCTCTCTCTACGGCATCGGCTCTCTTGAGGCTGTGGTGAGATCAGGTGTCGGGTGAGCTCTTCTCTGCCTGCGTTTGTATGTGATAAACGTTTAGTGCATATATTGTTTCGTGGTCTCCACAACAGAAGCTTCATCCTCAACACCTATGAGATTAGATGACTTTGAGTCGACAAACCTGTACTTGAAGTGCCATTCACAGGACGGTTGCCATGTTTGTTTCTTTAAAATATAGGCTTCATTTGCGACCATGCGACAGGTCTGAGTTGTTGCTATTGTCATGCTATGTAAGGTTAAGCTGTTATATAATGCAAAACGAATGAGATGCATTTCTCTTGAAGAAACCGAAAGCAGGTACCTTTGTGACTACAGGCTAGAAACGTTCTGAGAAAACAATACCCTAAAGGCTCATTTAGCTTTGCAAAGATGTAACATATACAATACATTTGATTACTCTGTAATGACTGGGAATTTTTCATGACGCCTCTATAGTTTAAAATAATGGGGAATAGGTGGTGTTTATTTCATCAAATGTGACCCTGGACCATAAAACCAGTCCTATAAGTAGGCTATATTTGTAGCAATACCCAACAATACATTGTTGGATTTTTCTTTTATGCCAAAAAATTATTTGTATATTAAGCAAAGATCATGTTCCAAGAAGATATTTTGAAAATTACCTACCGTAAGTATATCAAAACTTTTTGATTAGTAATATGCATTCCTAAGAACTTAATTTGGACAACTTTAAAGGTGATTTTCTTTTTGCACCCTCAGATTCTAGATATTCAATAGTTGTATTTTGCCCAAATAATGTATTTTAAATAATGAATGCTTATTTATTCAGATAAATCTAAATTTCAGAAAATTGGCCCTTATGACTGGTTTTGTGGTCCAGTGTCACAAAGTAGAGAAAATATTACATTTATCATATATGGTATATATATACCATATATATATATATATATATGTATATATATACTGGCCCGAAAACCAGTATCTGGTGTGACCACCATTTGCCTCATGCAGTGCAAGTGGGCCTCAGGATCTCATCACGGTATCTCTGTGCATTCAAAATGCCATCAATAAAATGCACCTGTGTTCATTGTCCATTATATATGCCTGCCCATACCATAACCCCACCGCCACCATGGGCCACTCGATCCACAATGTTGACATTGGCAAACCGCTCACCCACACGACGCCATACACACTGTCTGCCATCTGCCCTGTACAGTGAAAACCGGAATGCATCCGTGAAGAAAGACCACCCTCCAAAGTGCCAGATGCCACTGAATGTGAGCCTGCAGTCAGATCGAGACCCGATGAGGACAACGAGCATACAGATGAGCTTCCCTGAGACGGTTTCTGATAGTTTGTGCAGAAATTCTTTGGTTATGCAAACTGATTGTTGCGGCAGCTGTCCGGGTGGCTGGTCTCAGACGATCTTGGAGGTGAAGATGCTGGATGTGGAGGTCCTGGGCTGGTGTGGTTACATGTGGTCTGCGGTTGTAAGGCCAGTTGGATGTACTACCAAATTCTCTAAAACGCCTTTGGAGACGGCTTATGGTAAAGAAATGAACGTTCAATTCACGGGCAACAGCTCTGGTGGACATTCCTGCAGTCAGCATGCCAGTTGCATGCATTAATTTTGGTAAGTATATATATATATATATATATATATATACAGTTTTGGAGTAATGCATTACAAGTAACGCAAGTTACATAATCAGATTACTTTTTCAAAAAAGTAACGGCAGTTACTTTTTGTTTCCTTTCTGTATTTAATGTCTTTGCTGCTGACCTTTGATTATCCAATTTAACCATACTAATAAGCAAAACTTACTTTTGATTAGCTAATATTTGTGCTTCATTTTTCTCATTGCTGAGGAGAGTTGAACTTCCTTCTCCTACAGTTCTACTGTACAGACGTGAATTTACTTTTCCTTCAGCCTTAGGCTTATTTATTTCACTTTTTGGTGTGAAAGGGCTTTTACATTTGCTAAAAATCTAACTTTTTATATCAAAAACAAACAAGCAAGCCCTGAACATATTTAAAAAGTAACACGAAAGTAATGTAATGCATTATGCATTTGATTACTTTTTGATTACTTTTCTAAATTCAAATTTCTAAATTTTTTCCTACATTTTTCTAAACTGTTAATCATATTTAAACATTTAAAGCATCTTCAGAAGTAGATGAACTATGTTTCAATGAAATGCCTTCGTTCATGCTTTCAAACAATCTGAAATCGAAAGAGACAATGGTATCGGTCCTGCCAGGTGGAATTGTACAATGGAGGAAATGTTTGTGATGCTATGCCAATAATACTTCTACGTTTATGATGTTTCCTCAAGGGACTACTGCGACAGAGTGAAAAAGGTCAAATTAAAACTTATTTTACCACACTTCTCTTTGACAGTCTGTACTAGGGATGGGCGATATGGGCTTAAAAATGTATCACGATAATTTCTGGTATTATTGCAGTAATGATATCAGTGACGATAATTCAGGGAATCCTGTTTCTTTAGAGAAAAGTATTATCTTTCCTATTTTTACCCCAAATAGAGCATAACTGAGTACACACATACAATGTAATGACTGTTTAATTTACTGGAAGAAACTCAGAAACTCCACATATTACGTATAGTTACTACATACTACATGTAGTTCAATTCCAGAACACTTTGTGAACACTGGGTCAGTACTTCTGCAGCGATGTAGGATGATTTTGAAGTTGGAGTTTAATAAAGCAAATTATAAGTTTATTAAGGCAAAAGTCATAGGTAATAGTTAGTTAATAGTGAGAATTGGTCCCCAAACTAAAATGTGACCAAAACTTCAATCACACAGCACTGGACTAAAACTCACTGCTCCACAAACGGGAACATGCACAATATCGAAATCCCTCGTTTGCAACACATCTCTACTCATTAGCAACATGATAAACAGCATTATTAGAGATGATTACAATGAGCAGTGCAAACAGCAGGAAATGGCTTTGTCATGGGACTCTTTTGCAGGATCACCACCTCCACCCCCAAACACCTACAAAAGAGCATCACAGCCCTGCGTAATGAATAAAGGGCCTCCCACTGTTTCACTACGTATTGTTTTCCCTATGCTCGCTCACTGTGTGTATTGCTCCCTAAGCTGGTGATGGATGTCGGATTACTCAGCCGCTAGTGTCTCGCTAACAAAGAGACCATGGCTCTGAGAACACACACCAAACACACACACACCCGCCACCTACAACCCAGCATGTCATGGCCCACTGCTTCGCATGACCTCCACGTCTCTGATATCAATGATGCAGGGTGCAGCTTCATTGTGGAGACTTGTTGGTTTTTGTCAAACAGTAAGCTGATGGTTTACGGCCATTATTATTAGTAACATTATTACTGATCAGAAACAGCCTGTTATATGTCTTTATACTGTACAGTTGAGGTCAAAAGTTTACATACCCCTTTTAGAATCTGCAAAATGTTAATTATTTTACAGATTTTATTGTTCATGTTATTGTTTGTTCAGTACTGACCAGAATAAGATATTTCACATAAAAGACATTTACATATAGTCCATATGAGAAAGTTGATTTTTAATACTGTGTTGCCTCCTATTCTTCAGAAAAATCCTTCAGGTCCCACAAATTCTTTGGTTTTTCAGCATTTTTGTGTATTTGAACCCCTTCCAACAATGACTGTATGATTTTGAGATCCATCTTTTCACACTGAGGACAACTGAGAGATCATATGCAACTATTACAGAAGGTTTAAATGCTCACTGATGCTTTAGAAGGAAAAATTATGCATTAAGAGCCGGGGGATGAAAACTTTTGAACAGAATGGAGATGTGTATATTTTTCTTATTTTGCCTAAATATCATATTTTTTCATTTAGTACTGCCCTTCAGAGACTACAGAAGACACAGAAGTTACGTGTTTCCTAGAAGAAAGAATAAGTTAAATTTACCATGATCCTCAAATTCCAAAAGTTTTCACCCCCCGGCTCTTAATGCATTGCGTTTCCTTCTGAAGCATCAGTGACTAATAGTTGCATATGGAGGATGTAAACTTTTGACCTCAGCTGTAAATCAAATTAAAGTCATTAAAAATGCAACCTATTTTATTTCTATTATCTGTATTTTTCCTGTGAAACAGGAATAACAATTAAAATAACAATTTTATTCAACAATTTTCTCCTATGCATCACCCTAGCACCATTTTGGAGAGCACCATAACCCATACACGTTGTTATTGTATTTTTTTTTTAAACAAAAAGAATTTGCATAGTTTCATAAAATTACACTGAACCACTGATGTCACATGGACTGTTTGTCAATTTTCTTAGTACCTTTCTGCACCTTGAATGTGGTACGACCCTTGCTGTCTATGCAGGGTCAGAAAGCTCTCGGATTTCATAAAAAATATCTTCATTTGTGTTCTGAAGATGAACGAATGACTTGGAATGGCATGAGGGTAAGTAATTAATGACAGAATTTTAACATTAAACCTCTGCAAAGGTATTTCCAACATTTTTTTAACCGCTACACAAATAATTAAAAGATTGTGAGCTGGTCATTTCATCTGGGATATTTGGTGAGAATTAAGGGTCACTTGGAGGTCAAATGATTTGGACAAATAAGCATTTATTCTTAAACAATTAGTTCACTTCTAGAATAAAAAATTCAGTTGTCATCCAAGATGTTCATGTCTTTAAAGAAATTATCGTAAAGAAATTATGTTTTTTGAGGAAAACATTTCAGGATTTCTCTCCATATAGTGTATTTCTATGGTGCCCCCAAATTTGAACTTCCAAAATGTAGTTTAAACACAGCTTCAAAGGGCTCTACGATCTCCTCCAACATCAAAATCATTCTATATCCTTGCAGAAGTACCAACCCAGAGTTCACAAAGTGAACATGCAAAGAAGATCAAACACCCTTTAAGAAAAAAGGCAAAAACAGTGATGTAAGACGATTTTGAAGTTAGAGGAGAAAATAAAATAAGAATTTTTTGACAATAACTGTCATGACGGGGAAAAAACAGTTCACACAGAGCTAGACAAGAAGAGTGTTGCTAGGTTAAAAAGTATATACATTGTAATTGTTTTTAGAAAGTAACATTTCTAGATAAGACCCTTATTCCTTGGTTCTGATTGTTTAGAACCATTTGAAGCCGCATTTAAACTGTATTTTTGAAGTTCAGACTCGGGGCACCATAGAAATCCATTGCATGGGGAGACATCATGAAATGTTTTCCTTCAAAAACATAATTTCTTTACGACTGAAGAAAGAAAGACATGAACATGTTGGATGACAAGAGGGTGAGTACATTATCTGTCAATTTTTGTTCTGGAAGTCAACTTCTCCTTTAAATCAAATGGTTCTTCTAGTTCACTTAAAAGAACTGTTTAAAAAAAATTATTTGTTCATGAACCAGACGTCACACTAGACCATTTGCCTGGGGCTATGAATTACAGATAATAATGTTGTAAATACTGTTCAGTTTCTTGCGCAAACTGATCATTTTGCTCCACAAGACCTCAATAAATCATTAGAATGGGTATTAATGTTGTGTTGCCTCATATGCTGTTTTTGACGCTCAAAGTAACTGCGGCAGCTGACTTGCATTTTACAAATCTTCTTTACTGTGTAAAGTCTCCTACATCTTGGATGGCCTGAGGGTGAGTAAATTAACAGCAATTTTTCATTTTTGCGTGAACTATCCCTTTAAGACACCTTCTTAAACACGTAGTAAACTCTTGATGAGAAATAAATAAAATGTTTCCCATTTTGGGCTTTACTCTGGAAGGTAAGTGCACTTTCACAAGGACATACAGCATCACCTTAATAAATCTCAGTGGCCGCCAGACCCCTGCCAACCCTCCCTAATCAAACCCCCACCCCTGGCCGCAGGGACTGTTATGGACCCTTGCCCATTTTGTGCTCGGCCCTCATGACAATAGCACCAGTAGTTGCCCAGGAGACTGGCCTTTCACTGCCCATGTGATAAAAAAGATGTATTCGCTGCTCCTCTCCCCCTCGGCTTCACGCTCCACCCCCGTCTCTTGTGTCTGGATCATGGGGATCGGTTGAGCACATGAGGGCTGTCCGAGACATCAGCTGCTCTCGGCTCTCCTTGTGCTACACAGAAGCAGAATACCAATGGAGTTGTGCGGGAAACGGCACAAACCCCGTCCTGAAGCCACAGCTTGCCCAGTGGCTCATATTCACAACAATGTAGTAGGTCCGGCCCCCCTCATCCCACAGTCTGACGTCTGACTCAGCCGTCTGACAAACGACCTCTCGTTACAGTAAAGACCCGACCTCTTTGATATTTACTCTCCTTTCTGAATGTTTTCACTCATTGAATAACATTTCCCTGATGTGACGTCAAACAGACCTGAGGAAAATTCTGAATTTGAGAATTGGCTCCATTTCAATCAGTGTGAATCTGAATCAGAACTGGACAAAGAGCTATTGCTACCTGATTAAACCCATACAGATTTGTTTTGTTGGTATAAACTGATGTTTTTGGGTTGATTCAGGTTTGGGTTTGCTGACAATTATATTTTTAATTTAATTTTTTTTTAAGGTTACAACTTTTTCCACAGGATATTAAACTTTCTGACAAATCATGAAAAATTATATTAATTCTAAATATTTATTTAAATTAGTGCTGTCAAATTGATTAATCACGATTAATTGCATCCAAAATAAAAGTTTGTGTTTACATAATTAATATGTGTGTACTGTGTATGTGTGTGTATATATGTATGTATGATTTATATTATACATACATTTAAATATATATTGCATATATATATTTAATATATATTTGTATGTGTACACATAAATATGCACAGTACACACACATATTATGTAAACACAAATGTTTATTTTGGATGCGATTAATCACCATTAATTGATTTGACAGCACTAATTTAAAAAAAGTTACAAATTTATTATAATTTAAAATAAGTGTTTTCTATTTTAATATATATTAAATCATAATTTATTTCTGTGATGCAAAGCTGAATTTTTTTCAGCATCATTACTCTAGTCTTCAGTGTCACATGATCCTTCAGAAATCATGAAAATATGCTGATTTTATTTTATTTTATTTATTTATTTATTTTTTATTATTATTATTTAATGAAAATTTGTATTAATTATACAGAGTACCATTTCAAAGTTTTGGGATTTTAAATGTTTTTGTCACCAAGGCTGCTTTTATTTGATTAAAAATACAGTAAAAACAGTAATTCTGTGAAATATTATTATAATTTAAAATAAGTGTTTTCTATTTTAATATATATTAAATCATAATTTATTTCTGTGATGCAAAGCTGAATTTTTTCAGCATCATTACTCCAGTCTTCAGTTTCACATGATCCTTCAGAAATCAGTCTAATATACTGATTTTATTTTATTTTATTTATTTGTAAAATTCTTTAATGAAAATGTGTATTAATTATATAGAGTACCATTTAAAAGTTTTGAGATTTTTAAAAATGTTTTTGTCACCTGCATTTATTTAATTTAAAAAACAGTAAAAACAGTAATATTGTGAAATATTATTATAATTTAAAATAAGTGTTTTCTATTTTAATATATATTATATTATCAGCATCATTACTCCAGTCTTCAGTGTCACATGATCCTTCAGAAATCATAATAATATGCCGATTTTATTTTATTTTATTATTATTTATTTTATTTTATTTTTTGATGAATAAAAACATCAAAAGAACGGCATTTATGTGGATTATTGTAACAGTGAAAAGTCTTTACTGTTTTGGTCAAGTTAATGCATCCAGAATAAAATTCATTTCTCTGATCATCGAGATCATCTAATGTTTCTGAAGTAAGTTGTGTGTATGTGTTTCCAGGCAATTATGCTTGAAAATGAAACCTATATGAATACTTTATTTCATTCCTGTTACATTTCCTTAAATCCAAATTTTGAGTCTACCTTCATTTCAATTGTTTCAGTTTAAAACACATTCTCAGCTAAGTTTGATACACACAAGAAGACATTATTGCTTGGCTGTATTTTGATTACATTGGCTCTTGCTTAGAAGGCTTTTTACGCTTTTAGTTTTGAACATTGTTAGAGTGAAAGACAAAAGCAACAGGTTTAGCATTTCATCAGTGTGCTCTCCTTACCTGTAGCTATCAGCAAGACTGCAGGATAATACCTGGATCTAGTTACAGGGCCTCTCATCTGACCAAGCCACCACATTATAATTACGAGTACACTTTACCTGAAAGACTATTCCAGCATGGATTGGTTATCCCAGACCTCTCCTGAGAGGGGTGATAACCCAAAGGATAATTGTCACAGTATGTACAGTAAACCCATCCATCCTAAAGGAATTTCTTAATCAGAGTGTCCGCTTACACTAAGTCCAAAACAGCACGCCTCATAGACATACTCCATGCCTTGGAGTAGACGTCACATGTTTAAACATACAGACTAAGGGATGAAACCTATGGTTACTCTACTTTTAAAGCATACATTTGATTTAAACAATAGGTCTATGTAATATTCACATATGCAGTTCATAGGGGACATACTATATTAGTCCTGAAATAATATTTAAACCTATAAAATTTAATGTTTACCCATTTCATCTCACAATTATGACTTTTTATTTATTCTGATTTCATTCTCACAATTATATTAGAATTGTGAGAATGAAATCAGAATTTTGAAATATAAATTCAAATTAACCTTTTTTAAATTATTTTGTTCCATAGCTTCCATGGACTGCTACTTGAAAACTGTCATTTTCTGCCACCAGATAGGCTCCGCCCACAAAAAGTCATCACTGTTTCCAAACACGGAATTGGTCTATTTGCAGAGAAGCTATTCACACTAGCTCCACCCACCAACGTGTGGTAGCATTAGACAACATCTTATCAAATGACATCTTCAGTGGTGTGAGTAATAAACCACCAAGTGTTTTACTTTCGACACGATAGACCCGAGTTCGAATCCACTATTTGCCGAGCTCATTCTTTTACCTTTTCACATCACATATCACATTGGAAAGGCATGTATTTTCAATTATGCATTATGCATTTATTTTAAAATTAAGGAAATAATCATAAAGAGGAAAATTACATGCCTCGCAACTGTTTATAAGTTTAGTGTTAGATGTAGGGAGTGCTTTATTGCCTCAAAGTGACATCCATTTAATAATTTTAATAAAAACTATAATTTACACTCAATACGCTATTTGAGTTAACAGAACTTAAAATTTTAAGGCAGCCAGGTTACAAATTATTTTAAGTTGACTCAACAAATAGTTTTTTTACAGTCTACTTGATATATGCACCTCAGTATTGTAGTACATTATAAAACAGTATGAAATAAAAAAGTTTATTCAACTTGTAATATTAAGTTATACTAAGTGACAACTTAGATATTTGAGTTGATTCAACTTAAAATTTTAAGGCAGCTGGGTTACTTACCCATCTGTTAAGTTTAATAAACACAAATATCTAAGTTGTTACTTAGTACAACTTAACATTTCAAGTTGACTAAACTTATTTGTGTTGACTGAACTTAAAATTTTAAGGTAGCAGGGTAACAAATTTTAAGCTGACTCAACAAATTGTGTTTTTTATTTTTTACAGTGTAGTAGGCTATAAATAGCATGTAACTACTATTATTGCAAAGAAAATACTCCTATTTTTACATAGTGTTAACAGCATAATGCTAAAAATACTGCTATTTGCACTTAGTGTGAATAGACTCTGTCGCTATTTGCCACTGCCCTTATTTATTTTTAATTAATTATTTTTTAGTCAACACATTTGGAAGACATCTAGAATATTCTTTTAACAGATTTGTTGATAAAGTTGATTCATTTATTAATCTATTTATTCTGTCAACAACATTTTTAACATATGATTTTTAACAGAGAGGTAGTGATAAATGACAAATTAATAACTATCAGATGAAAAAAATCCATTCTTAGAATTTAATTTCTTATTGAATAGGTGTTGTATTGTACAAAGCTGTCAAAACTGAAAGTCATGAAAACAGTAAGATTTTTAACATTTTTTTTTTTTAAGAAGACTCTTCTGCTCACCAAGCCTATATTTATTTGATCCAAAGTACAGCAAAAACAGTAAAAATTCTGATATATATTTACTATTTAAAATAACTGCTTTCTATTTTAATATATTTTAAAATGTAATTTATTCCTGTGATTTCAAAGCTGAATTTTTTAGCATCATTACTCCAGTCACATGATCCTTCAGAAATCATTCTAATATCCTGATTTGCTGCTAAAAAAAAAAAAAAAAAAAAAAAAAAAAAAGTATTATTATTATTATGTTGAAAACAGCTGAGTATAATATTTTCAGGTTTCTTTGATGAACAGATGAACAGTTCAGAAGAATAACATTTATCTGACATTTTTTGTAACATTATAAATGTCTTTATCATCACTTTTGAGTCATTTAAAGCATCCTTGCTAAATAAAAGTCTTATTTCTGTAATTAATTTCCAAGTTTTCAAATGGTATAGTGTATAATGTTATAAAAGCTTTTTATTTAAAAATGCTGATCTTTGGATCTTTTTATGCATCAAAGAATCCTGAAAAAAAAATGCACTCAACTGTTTTAAATATTGATAATAATAATAAATGTTTTTTGAACATCAAATCAGAATATTAGAATGATTTATGAGGGATCATGTGACTGGAGTAATGATGCTAAAAATTCAGCTTTAAAATCACAGGAATAAATTACATTTTTAAATATATTAACATAGAAAACAGTTATTTTAAACAGTAAAAATAATTATTTTACTGTTTTTGCTGTACTTTGGATCAATTAAATGCAGGCTTGGTGAGATGAAGAGACTTTTTTAAAAACATTAAAAATCTTACTGTTCAAAACTTTTGACTGGTAGTGTATCTGGGTCACATTTAACCCAAAATCAAAACAAAATACAAAAAGGCTTAGTTTTCCTAAGCAAAATGTAAATTTTTCATTCTTTTATCAGAATTTGATCAAAACCATGTTGCTGCCAGATTTTGTGAGCGTCTCCCAACAAATGACTGTTCAATATACAACAAAAGCATTTTATGAGGTCCAAACCAAGTGTTTCCCAGCGTCCCCAATATGAATGCCAGGTCCTGTTGATCTATGTAAAGGCACAGTGATATATGAGGGCGTGGGACGTAGTCCTCGTCAGACCCCACATGGGCTGAGCGAGGGCCGGCTTGACTGGAACTCTGGGGGGTACGAGAATCTCACTGAGCACAAACAAAGCCCTAAACACCCCCACACACAGAGAGCGACACCCCCAAAATAAGACAAGCACAGAGATGCTTGTGTAAATCACACTCAACACTGTCTCGCTCTATTTGACGTCCCTCCCATCGCATAATAAAAGCAAGAGCACAAATGGAGCATGAACTGAGTAAAAGATGTTGCTCCGAGAGAACGATTCAGCTTTAGATCTGTTTCTAAACCATTTTACACAACACACACACACAACATGAGATATCTGTTTTGTATTTTAATCTTAAGTACAGTATGTTCAAATAGGCTAAACATGATTCAGAAGAAGCTGATGTTGAGGTGACATCGTCAGACTATGAAATAAGGCAACACTTTTTAGGAATCATTACAGATGGGGGGAAAAAACATTAAGTAACCAAAATTACCAAAATTAGGAGCCAAAAATCTTTAAAACGTACAGGGCAATGACAAGCATCACAATAAAAACAATGAATCAACCAACTAGTATCTTTGGAAGAAGTTTTGTTGTTACACAATAAGTTGATTCATATATACGTAATTGCGTTACCAAATTTGGATACATGACAAACAGGCATAGGTAACACGAATAGGCATATATGACATAAAAATATGTCTGTTTTGCCTTTTATTTTCCTTGGCACATACAAAGGTTAGATATTACTAAAACCCAATCAAATGATACAAAACAGTTTTGCTAATTTTTGAGTCTGAAATGTGGTTGCATGTTCAACAAACAAACAAAAAAATGTTGGTGTATTAGTTCCTATTTTTTAATATTTGCTTTAATGACATGTCTTCCCAGGTGATTAACTCATCCCATTTAACTTTACTTAGTACTAACAATCTAAATAAGAAGATAAAAGTAGCCTTGATGTAAAATATAATCTGTATGATGTCAGTTTAACACTCATAACACAACATGTGCGTGAAAGTGGTTAGATGTGCATGTAGAAATCTATCAGAGCCAGAATTCAGCTGCAAGAGAGAAGTTTGGCACATACACTTTTACCTATCAAATAATCCAACATGAGCAGGAACCCCAAAATTAGTGAAGGTTCACTATCAAAATACACCATTTTCATCAAATCAGCCATTCAGCGCTAAAAACAACTAATTTGCTGTCTATAAGCCTAAACAAGTCAGTTTCAACCAAAAGTCCTGGACTGGAGGAGCTCAGCACTGCACATTATCATCCAGTTCAGGTCTTGGAGCCTCCACCAATGAGCTGATGATATAAATCAGGTGGTACATCCAAAATGTGTAGCCTTCCTGAGATAAACTGCTTTTATTAGCATTAAATTCACTCTTAAAAAATAAAAGTTCCAAAAGGAATCTTCGCAATGTCAGAAGAACCACTTTTGGTTTCCCAAAGAACCTTTCAGAACCTTTAAGAACATTTTGAACAATGGAAAGATTCCGTGGACGTTGAAGGTTCTTTATGGAAGCATAAATGCCAATAAAGAACGTTTATATTTAAGAGTTGTTTGCAGTCGCAAGGAAAGCGGCATGATGCACAATTTCATTTGCACAGTTGATTTAAAGTTCTGCTTCCAGAATTTGTTTGAGTATGATACAATATGTATAACATATTTGACTTCATCCACAAGGTGTTTGAACTGTTCTTAAATGAATGTCTTTCACTTACAGTGCCTTGCGAAAGTATTCATACCCCCTGATTTTTTCACGTTTTATGTTAAACTGTTTTTTCCCACATTAATCTACACCCATACACCATTATAACAAAGTAAAAACAGAACTGTCACAACTTTGTAAATTTACGAAAAAAAAAGTAAAATAAATCCTTTGCATAAGTATTCATAACTTAGTACTTAGTTGGAGCACCTTTACAGCCCCAAGTCTTTTTAGGTATGATGCGGCAAGATTTGCACATCTGCATTTGGCAATTATCTGCCATTCTTCATCTCACCTCTTCACCTCTCAAGCTCTGTCATGTTGGATGGGGACAGATGGACATTTTCATTTTTCTCCAGAAGTATGTGATTGAGGTTTGAGGTTCATCAGACCAGAGAATATTGTCTCTCACAGTCTGAGGGTCCTTTAGGTGCCTTTTTTGAAAATTCACAGTGTTTTTATGTGGCTTTACTGAGAAGACTACTAAGTCTGGCCAAACCGTGATGTTTGTCCTTCTGTAAGTTTCTATTATCTCCATATATGATCGTGGAGCTCAGCTAGAGTGAACATCAGCTTCTTGGTCACCAGTCTAACCAAGGCCCTTCTGCATTAATCGCTCAGTTTGGTCAGGAGGCCAGCTTTAGGAAGAGTCCTAGTTGTTCCAAGTTTCTTGCATTATGGATAATGGAGGCTACATGCTTCTGTGAACCTTCAGTGCAGCAGAATTTTTTTCTGAGCACTTCCCCAGATCTGTTCCTTGACGTAAGCCTGTTTCTGAGTTCTACAGGCAGTTATTTTGACCTCAGAGCTTGGTTTTTGCTTTGATATGTATTTTCAGCTGTTAGGCCTTTTATTAGGACGTCTGTGCTGTGCTGTCATGTTGTGCCACAGGCTAACTTCACAAGTGTAGTAACATCTACAAGCGATATGAATGCTCCTGAACTAAATTTCAACTGTCCCAGATAAGGGTGTGAATACTTATGCAATAGAATCATTTCTGTTTTTTATTTTTAATACATTTGCAAAGGTGGTAAAAACCTGTTTTTGCTTTGCCATTATGGTGTATGAAGTGTAGATGAATGTGAACAAAAAAAGTAATTTAAGCAGTTTAACAGAAGGCAGCAACATAACCAAACGTGAAAAAAATGGAGGGGTATGAATACTTTCGCAAGGCGCTGTATATGTTCTGCTACATAAATTTGAATTGTAAACAACAAACTTGCATCTCTCTGTTTTCCTGTCTACCTCCAGTGCTGTCCATGCATGTTCAATCACCGAATCCCATGTTCCAAGCATTTGATGATTCAGATGATTTTAAGGACTCGCTAAGGATCTTGATTAGATTAGCTTTAATGCAGGTAGATAACATGTCAAATACAAAAACATAATCATAAAAATCAGTATTAGAAATAGATACGCTTTTAAAAATACATCTTCACATGGTCTTCATGGAATCCAGCATGAAATCTTTGGGGGTAAACAGTCCAAACCCTCTTTGCTCTTTGACTTGTTTGTGTCCAAAGGCCCAAATCTCAAGTGTCACTAATGACCTCTTTAAAGAAGAGACTCGATCTTACTGCTTAAGTCTCCTCCGAGAGAGTCTCCCAGGTCAAAGAGCTGATCGATGTTGACTGTTGAGCTACAGAGGAAGTCAGGACGGTTGCCCTCTTCTACCTCAGACCATGGACTCTGTAGAAATGCAGTGGCCAGGAAGGTCTCCTCATCAAAGTCTGCTTCGCTGCTCCTCTGGGTTTCCATCAACACATGGTTTTCAACAACGCCTCCGAGAGGTTCGAGGGGGCTGATATGTGTGCCTCTAATCATCAAGTCCTCGTCTTGTGGTATCGGGCTCATCGGACCCCCTTCGTTCAAACTTAACTCTCCATTCAGGGCTGAGTCTAGCAGGGCGTCCCAGTCAAAGTTGCCCTTCAGGGAGCTTAAGTCCTCTTGCTCATCCATGGCCAGCAGTGGGGAGCTTGAACGCCTTGGAGCTTTGCTCCCACCAGTTCTGTGACTGTACGGCTGTTTTCTCTTACTTCCCTTCCCTGAGACCCAACAATTCAACATGGTGGCTTCAGCCAAACGAGGGTCCCAATTCTGGTCAGCTTCCGTGGCTTCCTCAAACTCTTTCAGGAGCTGCTGTGATTCAGGACTTATGCAAAGGTTTCTGGCCATCCCTACGGTGGCTACAGCTTGCCCAGCATGAGAGCTCATCCTAAGGCGGTTCTGAAGAGCTGGGTTGATTTGCACAGGAGGCATCCTGCGCTTCTTGTAGGCACCGTTGAGAAGACGCTCTGCATACTGGGGGTCGATCTTCCAGAAGCCACCTTTGCCTGGCTCATCCTTTTGTCTCGGGACTTTTATGAAGCATTTATTCAGCGACAGATTGTGGCGGATGGAGTTCTGCAATGATGAAGGAGAAAATCAATTATAATATGCAATAATCTCAGGTCTAATCTATCCACCTTTTTATTTAATACAGAAGTAAGCCTATGGGTGAGACTTCCGGTTCATTATCCACTATATGAAATAACGAAAAGAATAACAACATGCAGTAAACGGTAAAACTGTTTGGACTACAAACCAGTGTGCTCATAATTAAGATAATACATTGAAATAAGATGGTAAGACACACTAATATGCAACATCAAGCAGCAAAACAAGCTGTTTTGTACAGCAAAAAATAGCTGGACGCGGATGAGATCGGAGGCCAGACCCATAAAATTTACAAATGGCCGTGCCCGCTCTTATGGGAAAAATAAGGTGGGTAGTTCAGTTTTGTTGTGGAATTCTGCATTACTATGATGCACTTAAACACATGACGTCATGCATTAAATTGCTGTGAAATAGCCTGAGTGCAGTTTTTTTCTTATGTGGACACATTTCCTATTGAAATGCAAGTAATTTCGGTAGGACATATCATCGGGATTGATTACTTTTCACTTGAACACTTTAATTCGTTAACATTACTTCATGCATTAGGTATCATAAACAAATACCAAGCATTTGGTAATATAGGTTAATGTTTATTCCTACATATACTAATACATTTTTAGTTTTTCAAGATTCTGTATAAATTGAGTTTTATTAAATTTGTGGTCACATTTACCATTGCTCGACAAATTAATTTCAATAGACCAATTTAGAGTAGACATCACATTGACGTCACTTGCAGCTGCGTGCGCATAGTGTTTGCAGAAAAACACTGGTAACAAGTGGAGGTAAATGCGTAAAAATCCATGGAATAAGAGAAAAATTTTTTTGTGCCATTTGATGTCAAAATCAGAATTCAAATAATTTTTATAGAAAACTGTCGTCAAAGACGCCATTTGAACTGAACGCAGACATTTAACGCACATAATATGGATAAAAACTGCTATGATTACTCTACTTTTAAAGCATAAATTTGATTTAAACAAAAGGTCTACATAATAGTCACATACGCTGTTCATAAGGGACATATTGTATTAGCCCTACAGTTACAGCATGAAATATTATTTAAACCTATTACTATTAACATTTTTACACAACATTTGTTGATTTTATCTCACAGTTCTGACTTTATTTCTCGCAAATGCAAGTTTATATCTTCTAATTCGGACTTTATAACTTGATTTAACTTAAAAATAGTGAGTTAAAAAAAGCCAGAAGTGTGGGATATAAACACCTATTCTGAGCCGAGGGGAAAAGAGAGAATGACAGGTTGTTTTTCCTTATTAGAATTGTGAGATATAATCTTGGAATTGCAAGAATAAAGTCAGAATATTGAAATATAAAATCAAATGTACCTTTATTTTTTATTTTATTCCATGGCTCTATAGACTGCCACTTAAAAAACGTCATTTTCTGTCACCAGATAGGCTCCACCCACAAAAAAAGTCATCACTATTTCGGATCCGTAAGACTATCCCACTATCTAACGTCAATTTTGTTGAATAACAGTGCTTATCACTGGGTGACAAGCTCTTATAATATGCAGAGAACATTTTGAAAATGGCATCTAATCAATATAATCTATAATCTTCATAAATGTAACTATTTTGTACCATATCCGTGTAATTCTTTAGCCGTAAAAGCTATCTCTCATGGGTTTTCTGCAACCATGATGCGCGCGCATCCTGAATGATTACAAACCGATAATTGATCTATAGAAATCTGCCCAAACAGGAATTCTGTGTTAGAGCGAATTATTCCCCCTTGTGGATTTTGCATCGGATTCAAGTTTTTCATGTAAATTTACTGTGTTGACCAATAGAAAGCTGTTTGGTTTTAAAGTGACTCCTGTCTGTGCTTTAAAACTGCTACACTATTGACAATAGTCAACAGACCTTTTTGAAATTTGTGAACAATAGCATATTTATGAATTAACATGAATAAAATGAATAAATTCTGTAAAAAAAAAAAGTGCTATTTCATAATTCCTTAATGCATTAACTAATATTAACATGCTTTTCAGCTATTGTTAGCTATAGTGTCAGACGTGAGATGGACATTCTCATTTTAAAGAGCATTTAATTGGAAAAAATTTGGATGCATGTGAATTTAAAAATGCGTTGTCAATATTTGTGGCCATTTCCTAGAAGAAGAAGCCTGTATCTGTATATAAATGTCTATATCTCAATATATTAATAGACTAACTGTGACCCTGGACCACAAAACCAGTCATAAGTAGCAAGGGTATATTTGTAGCAATAGCCAACAAAACATTGTATGGGTCAAAATGATTAATTTTTCTTTTATGCCAAAAAAATCAATAGCATATTAAGTAAAGATCATGTTCCATTAAGATGTTTTGTAAATTTCCTACTGCAAATATATTAAAACTTAATTTTCGATTAGTAATATGCATTGCTAAGAACTTCATTTGGACAACTTTAAAGGCGATTTTCTCAATATTTTATTTTTTTGCACCCTCAGATGTTAAATTTTCAAATAGTTGTATCTCGGCCAAGCATTGTCATTGATATATTTTAACAAACCATACATTAATGGAAAGCTTATTTATTTATGAATCTCAGGGTCCATGGGCACAAATGGCAATTTTGTCAACTTTCAGTAATATGCAAGACCACAAGCTAACAAACAAGGACTAACAATAGCCACAAATGTCCAATTTTGATTGTGTAGGCTCTTTAAAGGCCTCCACTATGTATCAACATATCACGCATGCCAACCAACCACCACAACCTAATTAGGTTTAAAGGAAGCACTCACCTCCTAACCCTGGTTAAACATTGCTTTGAGTTTAAATATCTAAAAACTGAGCGAATGTCTCTGTTTTCTTCAGAGAAAAGACGTTATGGCTAAGTGGTTAATTAATAATTCACCAAACCATCTAAATCTTGTTAGAAATCCCCCTTTTTTGTCAATATCCAACTTATGAGCTCATTCTTCCTCCTCGCCTCACTTTGAAAAGCAGTTTAAATTATAAACGTTTAAAGGAGACAAAAAAACTACACTACACTACACCTTTTGCTATGACATCTGAGCACAAGTCATTAGTTGAACAACTAAACTGGAAAAGCTCTTACTCTGTTTGGTGGTCATCCAAAAACTAAAAATATCAAGCCTCTAAATAACAGGCCTCTGAAAGGTTTCTGTTGGTCTTGCTCCAATACACAATCCACTTCAGCAGGTGCTAAGAAGCCTTTCTCTCACTGCATTCTGCCCAAACAATAGCAAAATACCCTTTGCCAGCTATGCAAATGAGGCAGGTCTCAATGTAAGCCATCTATTAAGTGCATCTTTTAAGTGCAAATGAACGTGCAACACTAAAGCAGTTGTAAACTTTTACCTGCCAAGTGGGGTCTGCGTGGCGGAAGTAGCAGAAGTTGTCTGTGATCCACTTGTAGATGCATGAGAGGGTGATTTTGGTTTTCTTACTGGCCTGCATGGCCATGCAGATGAGAGTCGCATATGAGTACGGTGGCTTGATGTGAGGATTGGTCTTATAATCGACTTCATCCGGACAGTGTCCGTGAGCAACCAAGCTGGGAAGAGCCGACAAGGAAGGCGTCCGGTAGAAAGACGCCGCTGTGGGTTTGCCCGGGGTCAGTGGCATACCTATGGAGGCTGGATCTCCTGCTAAAGGAGATGAGGGTGCATCCGAGCCTACTTGGCTCCCAAAGAGGTGGCTGTGGTGATGGCTGGATTGGGATGAGTGTTGCCCCCCGCTGGTGTTGAGAATGGAAAACTCCTGCAGCCACTGAAGGCTGGTCAGGCTGTCGTCTAAATTATCAGAGCTGCAGTTGCTGCTGTTGCACTCCACCGAACTCTGGTCCAGCTGCTCGGCCTGAGCGGCAGCCGTGACCACCTCTTCCTCCAGCCCCACCGAGCCCTCCGGCCAGGGGTCCGTGTAACTCATGGAAAGCATGGTCCCGTCCCAGCCAAATCCTGAGGAGACAAAATTTGAGCAAGTGAGGTCACTTGTTTAGGATGTTTGTAAGTCATGTGGTTTTATTTGGATTCTCCAGCTTATAGAGGTCATAGAAGTTTCCTGAAACTTCACAGGTCGAATTTTACAACAGCTCATAACTGGTGTCTGTGAGCACACAATGGAGCAGATCCCAAAACCACTAACATTCCTCAGCACGGCAGGTGCACCAGGATTCATTTGGGGCTTTTTGGTTTTTCAAAAAGTGTTTTTTCAGACTAGTGGAAAGAAAACATCCAAAATGCACTGTTAAGTGCTATTTGTGTCAATAGATTTCAACTACAATACATATTTTTAAAGCCTGTTTTCACAAAATTAGGTTTTTCTCTTACACTGAGACATACATAACCACTTTAGTAGCACTTACACGCACCAAACTTTACATTTTTATCCCTATATATATCCTGAAGGTTTTTACAGAGGGATTTGTTCATATATAATTTGCTTGATTACATACACTTTATCCCCTCCCAAAAAATGTGAAAATATACTGTAAATTTCTAAGTATTTTCTGAATTATAAAGTGACAAAAATGAGATTAAACATAAAAAAATTAAACATTTTGAAACTTCATCCAGTGTTTAGATTTTTGTATTAGAAATGTATGCAAATTAGCGTATATTTCATTAAATAATGCCTCATTTGCATATTTAAACCTAATTTTGAAAAACTTGCAGTACAAAAAATGTTTGCAATTATCAATGTAATCAATCAAATGGGTAAGTAATGCGATGCTATTAGTTTTTGATTTATGTTTTTGTTTTGTTTTTTCACCTGTAGTGTGTCGCCAAGCAAAAACATTAATATATTTCGGTTGATTCAGTGATATTCAATAGTATTTTAATTTGGATAAAACCATTTAAATTAGATGCTACCGGTTTTAGGCCATTTTTTAACACAATGTAATAAATTATTATTATAAAGTAAGTAGCTTAATTAGCTCTTTTTAGTTGTACAACATTTTTGTTAGGCCTATTTTTATTTTAATAATTATCAACCAGCAATGACATAATCACATTTTGTAGGCTTATCACGTTGGTAACCAAAAGTATACATTTGATGCATACGACTTTCATATAAATACATTTTCTAAATGATCATACGTTCATCACGTCTGTATCAAAAAGCAAAAGTTAGACGAACTCACCTGTGTTTACTGATGCTTGAATGACAGGGAAACAGCATCCAATAGCACAAGAGCTGTTGTCAGAATAAAACTTTATCCGATTAAGGCCAAATAAGTTCCAGGAGAGAGTGACTCTGCGCGTCTCAGTTCAAGGTCTCCAGGGCAGCAGAAGCTCCGGGGCCAGTTTAATACCTGCTGCAGGACGTTTGTCCGGTCACCCCAGCAACGCTACACCCCCTTGTAAACAGCTTCCCGTTCTTCTATTGGTCGGGCGGTTGTTATGGTGACCGGGGCTTTTAATCGCGAGCGTACAGGTTGGTGCTTCACGCACGTCCATTTCTCCTCTGTCTGGCAGAGAGAAAGAGCGAAAGAAACACGACAAACGACAGAGTAAAAAACACAGTGTGTTGTTAATAATGAAATTATATAGTTCCTTAAAATAATCAAATCGCACAGTCCAGTCACCTGCATACATGTGAACTCAGCAGCACGCAGAATGATTGTGGCGCTTTTGTATTCATTTGTATTTATTTTATTTTATTTTTATGTCTTTTTTATTTTTATTGAAAAATGCCTATTAATACACATTAAATGTACATTTGTTACAAGAGTTATTTCTACTTGATCTGGGACTTAAAATTACTTTGGGTATCCTTATGTTAAGTTGATTCAGTCATTATTTTAATTTATTTTGATTTTTTTTTTTTTGATTACCTGTACTAATATTGCTAAGTTGATTCAGTCATTTTATTTTATTTTATTTTATTTTATCTTTTTTTGATTACCTTTCCTAACATTGCCAAGTTGATTCAGTTATTTTATTTTATTCATTTTTTTTTTATTTTATTTTGATATCTTTTTTGATTACATAGCGTAATATTGCCAAGTTGATTCAGTCATTTTATTTTTTTATTTTATCTTTTTTGATTACCTGTACTAATATTGCTAAGTTGATTCAGTCATTTTATTTTATTTTATTTTATCTTTTTTGATTACCTTTCCTAACATTGCCAAGTTGATTCAGTTATTTTATTTTATTCATTTTTTTTTATTTTATTTTGATATCTTTTTTGATTACGTAGCGTAATATTGCCAAGTTGATTCAGTCATTTTATTTTTTTATTTTATCTTTTTTGATTACCTGTACTAATATTGCTAAGTTGATTCAGTCATTTTATTTTATTTTATTTTATTTTATTTTATTTTATTTTATTTTATTTTATTTTATCTTTTTTGATTACCTTTCCTAACATTGCCAAGTTGATTCAGTTATTTTATTTTATTCATTTTTTTTATTTGATTTTGATATCTTTTTTGATTACGTAGCGTAATATTGCCAAGTTGATTCAGTCATTTTATTTTTTTATTTTATCTTTTTTGATTACCTGTACTAATATTGCTAAGTTGATTCAGTCATTTTATTTTATTTTATCTTTTTTGATTACCTTTCCTAACATTGCTAAGTTGATTCAGTCATTTTATTTTACTTTATCTTTTTTGATTACCTTTCCTAACATTGCCAAGTTGATTCAGTCATTTTATTTTATTTTATTTTTTTTATTTTTTTTTTTCTGATTACCTATCCTAACATTGCCAAGTTGATTTAGTCATTTTATTTTATTTTATTTTATTTTATTTTATTTCAGTATCTTTTTTTATTACCTGTCCTAGTATTGCCAAGTTGATTCAGTCATTTTATTTTATTTTATTTTATTTTATTTTTTGACTATGTATCCTAATATTGCCAAGTTTATTCAATCATTTTATTTTATTTTTCCCACTTGCATATAACACAGTAATTCTATGTTGTTGTATAAAATAATCATCAAAAGACAAACAAAAATAACACTAAATGCACATTCCAGTCACCTAATTAAACACAAGAAGCAGAATGATTTTGGTATTTATTATTTTTGTAATGATTTTTTTTTTTTATTTTGATGTCCTTGATGGGTTAATTTGATGTTACCACATTTATTTATTTATTTTACAGTGGTCTAAGGTAGTTTTAGCACTGTTTCTGAATTACCATAGTATGTTTTAGTCTTACATCCGAAGGCCTATTTGTTTCATAATGATGATTTGCATCTCTTTTTGTCAGAGGCAGTCTGTTGACCTGTTGATTGGCGGTTGTCACATATGCAAGTCCTTGAAGAAAGACAGAGCTCAAGAGATGCAGAAGCTTTGTACTGCGACGGTTGCTTTTGTAGGGTTTCTTTTGCAGCAAAGCACTCAGCCACACTAACAGAGCTCTCCAGAGCCCAATCTGTCTTGTATCTTTTTATCCTCCACCTAGTCCCTCTATGTTACCAACAAAAAGTGCATTCCTTCAAAAACACCCCCTTGAAAAAAGTGCTCAAACTCTTAACACTTATCGCCTTAAAACTATCCCGAGAGCAGGTTAGAGGTTTATCCCCTTGACAGTCAGTTTCGTTCATTTAAACACTAAAAGGGACTGTGTAATGTGTCATTTGTGTGGAAACAATGCTAATACGTGCTACAGTGTTGTTGAATGCAGTCTGACACCCGAACACTTGTCAAAGAGGCTGCAGACTGTCTCAGTCCCATTAACAGGCATTGTATTGAGAGCAAAGAGAGCGTTTCTGAAGTCCTTTCCTCTCTTCCATTAGTGCCAGTCATGCGTGAAATCACTCCAAACGCATTCCTTATTGTTTGACCACAGCATGTTTGTTTTCGCTCTGATCTGATTGTTCAAGACAGCTTTAGACATGTACTACTTCTTCACGTAAACAACAGGTGGCTTTGAAATCATTAACAATATGAGCAATTTCATAAATTCACAGGTTTTAACCAAATTCACGTTTGAATCGATCTTTTTTCAGTCTAAAAAGAAGCAGTGTCACATTGCTATTCTTCATTGACAGTTTTAATAGTCTAAATTAGCTTCATGTTATCATTATCAAATTCTTATATGCTAACCCGTAGTCTTCCATTTACATTTTTAAATGAAAAATATAAATGGTTTTACTTTCAATAAGGAGTTTACCAGTGGAGGGCGCCATCATACAGCTGCTCACAACTCTGTCGGGTTCACGTTTCGTTATTTTTTTATTTACATATCAACATTTTTTTGTGTTTTTGTTTAGCTATAGATGCTTACAATAAATAGGCCTAAAATATGAATATGATATATGACCCTGGACCACAAAACCAGTCGTAAGTGTACATTTCTCGAAATTGACATTTATAGGTCATATGAAAGCTGAATAAATAAGCTCACTGTTGGTGTCTGGTTTGTTATGATAGGACAATATTGGGCAGAGATACAACTATTTTAAAATCTGGAATCTGATGGTGCAAAAAAATCTAAATATTGAGAAAATCACCTTTAAAGTTGTCCAAATGAAGCTCTTACTAATGCATATTACTAATCAAAAATTAAGTTTTGATATATTTACAGTAGGAAATTTACAAAATATCTTCATGGAACGTGATCTTTACTTCATATCCTAATGATTTTTGGCATAAAAGAAAAATCGATAAATTTGACCCATCTGATGTATTTTTGGCTATTGCTACAAATATACCCCAGCGACTTAAGACTGGTTTTGTGGTCCAGGGTCACATATATATACATTATTGTAATGCTTTCCCATGTTAAATTTGCACACTTGCGGAAATAATATTGCACTAAATGACAAATATCAATGCTAATAGCATTTATTTGAAAGGATGCGGCAAAGGTGCACTTTTTCTTTCAATTTAAAACATTTCTAAAAAATTAATATGGATATGATTAAATAATATGTGACCCTGGACCATAAACCAGTCTTAAGTAGCATGGGTATATTTGTAGCAGTAGTCAAAAATACGTTGTATGGGTCAAAATTATTTTTCTTTTATGCCAAAAATAGGATATTAAGTAAAGATTATGTTCCATGAAGATATTTTGTACATTTCCTACTGTAAATATATCAAAATTTCATTTTTATTAGTAATATGCATTGCTAAGAACTTAATCTGGACAACATTTAGGCAATTTTCTCAATATTTTGATTTTTTTGCACCCTCAGATTCCAGATTATCACATAGTTGTATCTCGGCCAAATATTGCCCAATCATAACAAATCATACATCAGTGGAAAGCTATTTTTTTCAGCTACAGATGATTTATAAATCTCAATATTTCCAAAAACAGACACTTATGACTGGTTTTGTGGTCCGTGGTCACTTATGATAAAACAATACATTTTATTTAAACTAAAATAGAGTTTTAAACAATATGCTGTTTAAAATACAATAAATAAGCCTAAAACTTTAATATTATATATGAACATTATTATAATGTTTTCCCATGTTAAATTTGCACACTTGCAGAAATAATATTGCACTAAATGACAAATATCAATCCTAATAGCATTTATTTGAAAGGATGCGGCAAAAGTGCATTTTTTCTTTCAATTTAAAACATTTCTAAAAAATTTATATGGATATGATCAAATAATATGTGACCCTGGATCATAAAACCAGTCTTCAGTAGCATGGGTATATTTGTAGCAGTAGTCAAAAATACGTTGTATGGGTCAAAATTATTTTTCTTTTATGCCAAAAATCGTTAGGATATTAAGTAAAGGTCATGTTCCATGAAGATATTTTGTAAATTTACTACTATAAATATATCAAAATTTCATTTTTATTAGTAATATGCATTGCTAAGAACTTCATTTGGACAACATTTAGGCAATTTTCTCAATATTTTGATTTTTTTGCACCCTCAAATTTCAGATTATCACATAGTTGTATCTCGGCCAAATATTGCCCTATCATAACAAACCATACATCAATGGAAAGCAATTTTTTTCAGCTACAGATGATGTATAAATCTCAATTTCAAAAAAATGGACCCTTATGACTGGTTTTGTGGTCCAGGGTCACATTTACCAAAATTGACATTTATACATCATTTGAAAGCTGAATAAATAAGCTTTCCATCAATGTATGGTTTATTGTTAGGATAGGATAATATTTGGCCGAGATACAATTATCTGGAAATCTGGAATCTGAGGGTGCAGAAAAATGTAAATATTGAGAAATCGCCTTTAAAGTTGTCCAAATAAAGTTCTTAACAATGCATATTACTCATCAAAAATTAAGTTTTGATATATTTACAGTAGGCAATTTACAAAACATCTTCATGGAACATGATCGTTACTTCATATCCTTATGATTTTTGGCCTAAAAGAAAAATCAATCATTTTAACCCATACAATGTATTTTTGGCTATTGCTATAAATATATACCAGCGACTTAAGACTGGTTTTGTGGTCCAGGGTCACATATGATAAAACAATAAGTTTTATTTAAACTAAAATATGAGTTTTAAACAATATGCTGTTTAAAATAAACTAGAACATCTGAAAATGTAAAAATCACTGACGCACCATGTTGGTTTAAGATGCCAGTTGATTTGATACTTGGTCGTATGCATTTTTAATTGTGACTTAAGTGTTGTGAAGAGAGCAAGCACCAGCTCTCAAGATGGCCCAAAGTCTTCTTAGTTTCACTTTGATCAAGTGTGAAATGAAAGTAAAACTCATGCCTTTGAACAAACAAATGAGTCAGGTTAAGATTAAACCTTGAAGATAAAAACATGTACAAACATGGTCCTCAAGCAGAAGACAAAACAAAGGCAGGCAGTGATGAAACTGATTGTCAAAAATGATACCAATGAATAACCAAAACAAATGATGTGAATATCAAAGTAACACATCTGTCAAACATCACAAAGGACCAAAAACACTATACAAATGTCACTTACTGTCTTTTATTAATGTGAACAGGATTGTTTACATGAGGAAGATGTATGAAATCACTACTAGGGACACTGGTAGTAAAAGCAGATATTTATTTTAGATTTTCTTTGTAGATTATAAAACTTTATTTTAATCCTGCATTTTCACTTCACTACTGAAACAGTGCATGTTTTGGTCCATTGGCTGAGACTGATTTTAACTACACCCTCACATTTATGATCAGGAAATATTAATGTGTGTCTCTCTCATGGTGTGAGTAGATAGGCCCTATCACTTTTAGGTAAATGTGTTCAAAAGCATGAAAAATCTGTGTGTGACTTTAAAGAATGTCACTACCGTACACCCTTTCATCTATAATGAAACACTTTTTTAGTTCACTTTTTTAGTTTATTCCGTAACATTTAGTTATTATATGTGTACCACTGTTCAGAACTGACTGTGCTAGCTAACCATGTGCTGATTAGCATATTTGAGCTAGCTTCAAAAGTATCTAAAATTATCACTACCGAAACCAACCAAAACATGTCCTCATTGTTTTGTGACAAAAGGGAACACATAATCCTTTATTTGAGGGAAATAAACAAAACTGTAGTACAGTTATGCAAATTTTTAGCATTTTAGTATGTTTTAGCACGTGGGTTAAAATTCTGTAATGTGATGTGGTCGCTACTAAAACATTACTGTCACTACTGAAAATGTGCTGTCATGACCAACATGGATGTTTTGTCAAAAATAAAGTATACAGTGTTATCAACTGATGTTGTGATATTCAAACTAATGAATCCTTACGTCTGAAACCAGTATCATCAACTGTTTAGCCTTTTACAAAGAAAAACTGAATTAAGAATACAACAGATCTCATAAATTACACTTGAAATATTGTTAAAATTGTATCTAGTATTGATTTACCTCTGAAAACTTTTTAATAAAATAATATATATTTACAAGGAAGATGTAAGCAAAATCTTAATAGGTCAATATAATCCTTCTTAATAGGTGTTTAGGTAGTGAAAAATGTAGGGACATGACAAATATTCCAAAACTTTCTGAAAATACAATATGAGAATGAACTGTACAATTATAAGAATTGTGTACTTTGGATATTATAACACAATTCGTGGGAAAAGACACACAGAGTTTCCATCTCTGACTAAACCAATTCTGTAGATTGGCCCAGATATTCTCTGGTTCGTGTCCAAAAACACCATGGTATTACCGTGGCACTTTGTTGTGGAGACATGTTGTACTAGACTTGTACAGCACTATAATGTCAAGTGTGAAGAGTGTAGGTGAACCTATCTCTGGAAACTCATAAAGCATGGTTGTGTTGCGATCTAGGGCACCCCCTGCTTCTCACCCACCCACCTTGCAGGTTTTGTTCTACTTCTAGTTTCAGGAGGTGCCCTGGGGTCCCCTAACACTAACCCCCCTCCCAATCTAATCTAATAAAGTGTTCCGTCCCCCTACAAACCCAGGTTGTGCGCGTGAAAACCTGTAACCCAAATGTAGCCAGAGCTGCGCTAATGAAGAAATGCCCCGTATTTACAGCCATATTCTCAGTGACGTCACACTGACAAGCCTCTTTCTCTCTCTTTCTCTTTTAAAATATTGTATTTTCTGGGGGAAAAGAAGGAATAGTAGGCCTGTTTACGTCACATTTATACATTATTTTACATACAACCTTTTGGCGGCTGGCCAATAGAGGGCGCCTAAACCATACAAGCACACAATAATTGCAAACAAAAGAATTGATATTTATATGATAGAAAATCATCTGTGCAGAATATAAACTTTCCCTGTAAGTCGCCTTTGCTTGTCTGCATGTCTCAAGTTCTCTAGAGCACGGAGAATCTTTTAGTTAAATCAAGTTACAAGGTTTCCATTTCTTGCTTTCATGGGAATCAAACCCATGATGGACCCTTTTCACAAGCCTGTGATGACGCGTTTTAACGGTCATCATCATCATAAATACTTTAAACTTTTTTAGATTTTGATTTTTAAAAATATGTATGTGTATTTATAACACTATACTTTGTATTATATCACCTTTTCATCAAGTTACAAAAAATAGTTTACGCTATGTGAGGGTGTTTCTAATGCCGCGTCTATGGGAGGGACGGTAAATCTGACATTTATTTATTAGATAAAAAAGTTCGTCAAGACAAACTTTAAGTTGGCTTGAGAAAGCCGGACCAGAAAGTTTGAAAAACTTCGAAAAGTTTAAAAAGTTTAAGAAATGTAAGAAGTTTTAAGTTTGGATGGTTTTCAGTCTTAAGTATTTTAAAGTTTTAAAGTTTGAAGGTAATCTGTCAGATAGACAGAGATAGATAGATAGACAGACAGACAGACAGACAGACAGACAGACAGATAGATAGATAGATAGATAGATAGATAGATAGATAGATAATTAACATGTTGTTAGTATGATTCTAACATTACTAAGTTACTAGCATGTTGTTAGCATGTTTTTAACATGATTAACAAGGTACTAGCATGTTGCTAGCATGCTTCTAGCATGATTAGCACATTGCTAGCATGCTTCTAGTATGATTAGCATGTTGCTAGCATGTTTCTAGCATGATTAGCAAGTTGCTAGCATGCTTCTAGTATGATTCATGTTATTTATTATTATTCATGTAACATTGTTCTCTCTTCTGACTGCCGATATCAGTCTCTCTTAATTTTTTTCCTTTGATTGAAAGTCGTGAAAACACTATGGTGTAGTTTTTCTTTTGCTATTTGAGCAAATGGGGATGCAAAAAATATATTTGTGTTACTCTCACATTCACGGCTCTTGGATTTTACCCAACTATGACGACTTCCGCTGTGAGAAACCAGGAAATGTGAGAAAGGTCCATTATGGTGTTACTAACGCTATGCTCTACTATTTGAGCTACAGGAAATAACAAAATATGAAAACATTCACAATATGGCAAATTTAGCCAATCGGCGTCCTTAAATCCAAAAAAGGATGATTATTTAATCAACCCTGACAAGCCATTGCTAAGTTAGGACTAGTTTGTAGGGGGTGTATAAAGCAAACCAGTGCCTCACTAGTAAAATTTTGATGGATAACAACTGTAAAGCAATGTAAAGATGATTACAGTAAGTCACACACAGGAGTACATTAGGCACATGTGAGTCCCAGACACAACGTGATTCTACGGAGGGGCCCGTCAATATGCTGTTCAGGGGGCCAGAAACCATAGCGGCACCCCTGGTGTAAACATAAATTTTTTAGTAGTCTTTCTTTATCGCTTTCTGTTAACTTTTTAAAAAAATTGATTTCTTTAACGATTTATCATTACATAATACTGGGATGTTTGCTGAAACTGTTGGATGCAGCACAGCCCTACCTAAGAGAATTTTCCACCAGGCGCCTCTGTGTAAGACATTTCTTACGTCATTTGTCAGATTAGTTTAATGCAGTTGAAGGTGCGGTTTCTACTGGCGGGCCATCGCTATATCAGGCGTGCAGTCCTTCACTGCTAAAACTAATGTCACTGTATCCCTTCTCACAACCAGATCACAGAGTTACAACTCTATACACACAGAATGCAGAAGAAACACCCAGCTCCATTACATTATAGATAGCCTTCTCTATAACAGGCTTTCTCTGACACCCGGACTGAATTATTCAGACTGTCAGCTGGGTGGGTTGAAACTCCTGAATTCATTTCAAAGCACTTGCTAACAAAAGACCCATTTGCACCTGAAGCCTTCATGCTCTTGGGACATAAGGAAAATGAACCAGCCATTTAAATGGTTACACGTGCCTTTCTATTATTTATTTATTTATTTATTTCTTGCAATTTAGGAATAATTTAATATTATTTTTTAATAAATAATAATAAATATAGCTGCATGCAGTGATGTTCAAGCACTTTAAGGCATTTAAGCATATATGAAAAAAGAAAAAAACACTTATTATTTAATAAGCATGTAACTAACTAAATGAAAGATTTCAAAAAGCATTTTTGGCAAATACAGGCCATAGAAATATAATGTTTTTTTTAAACGTTTATGACTGTTATAGTGGCAGCTGTGTGCCGATCTCCCTACAACATTGCATGTTTATTTAGAATCACCTGTTGCATGTGCTCACCAGGTTTAGTGAAGTTTTGTTTGTTTAGGCTTTATAGGCTTTTGGGTATATTTGGAGAGGCCACTTTTCTAAACAACCCCATTATAGCTTCCCAAAGGGCAAATAATTTTTTTTTTTCCCTTTGATAATTATTGTCCTAGAGAGTCCAGAGAATTGTACTACAGTGGTTTTTCCAGTAGGGTTTTCACAACTTCTCAATCATTTAACTAATGGTTTGATTGACAGCAGTGGTTCTAGAGTCTTTCGCATGATATGAATATCGTGTGTATGTGTGAAGAACCGCACAATATACAATCGTTTACGCCCTTGGAAAATATCGATATCATCACCCAGTGGCCGATTTATTTCAAATTTCTCACAGACCTTTAGAGCCATGAGTCAAACAATCCCACCTAGTTTCATTCCGAACGACCTCTGTTAACCTTGCCTAATACATGCTCACATTTCATCGGCCTATGTCAGCCATGTTTTTTGAGATACACAAATGTCCTTATAGAAGCTTGTGGCACTTTGGACCCAAACCTTGCATAACAATTTTCACGTCGATAGGACAAACATTGCATAGGTATTTTTAAATTAAATTTTAATTTAAACCTTGAAAAATGCAATATCACCCCCCAGTGGCTGATTTCTTTCAAATTTCCAGCGGCCAATGGCAGGCATGTTTTTTTGAGATATGTAAGTGTTCTTATAGATTCTTGTGGCACTTTGGATCAAGACGTACTGATTTTCACGTTGATAGGACAAACAGTTGCATTGGTATAGCCGTTGTTATGTTTTTCTTCTATTATAGCGCCACCAAATGGCCAAGCTCCACAACATTTTTTCAGGTGATCTAAGATTTAGCTCTTACACATGTATTTTGAGTTTGGTGAAGATATCCCATTCCATTCAAAAGTTATAGCCGGTTTAGTAAAAGTGGCCCTGTCCCTTTCTAACGTTTTGATGTCCCTTTGCGACGGAGAGTCGAAAGTTAAACGTTTTTTTGATAATTATTGATATTCACTCTCCAGAGAATCTTCCTGCACTGGTTTGGTTCCGATCCGCTGAAAAACCTAGGATTAGTTCGCAAAAGTAAGTTTTTCACATTTTCTCAATCATTCAACTAACAGTTTGATTAAACGCAGTGGTTCTAGTGGCAAAGTTGTTCGGAACGATGAAGTCTACAAATGTGCGTATGTGTGAAAAACCACACAATGTACAATCGTTTACGCCCTTGAGAAATGTGATTTCACTGACTTCTTCCCAATTTCTCACAGACCTTTATGGCCATGATTCAAACCATCCCACCAAGTTTCGCTCCAATTGGCCTCTGTTAACCTTGTCTAATAGGTGCTCAAATTTAATCCGCCTATGGCGGCCATGTTTTTTGAGATACGCAAATGTCGTTATAGATGCTTGTGGAACTGTGGACCAAGACTGTGCGTACCGGTGTTCACGTCGATAAGACAAACGGTTGTGTAGGTATGGCCGTTTTTTGTTTTATCCCCTATTATAGCGCCACCAAGTGGCCAAGCTCCGCATTTTTTTAACGTGACCTCAGATTTAGCTCTTACATACGTGTTGTGAGTTTGGCGAAGATATCTCATTCGGTTCAAAAGTTATAGCCGGTTTAGTAAAGGCCAGCCTGCCCCTTTCGAACGTTTTGACCCTTTGCGATGGAGAGTCGAAAGTTCAACTTTTTTTGATAATTATTGATATTCACTCTCCAGAGAATCTTTCTGCACTGGTTTGGCTCCGATCCGACGAAAAACCTAGGACTAGTTTGCAAAAGTAGGTTTTTCAAAAATTGCAAAATACACCAAAATTTCGCCAGGGTTACGTTTTGTCCAGCGTGAGCCAAGGATCCGTCATAAGACATAATAATGACATAAAAAACTATTAAACAATCCGTTTAGTAGTTATGAGCGATTTCGTACTTTTGATCGCTGTAGCGCCCCGTCAGATCGATTGGGGCGAGTCTTGGTGACGTTGTAGACGGTGTGAGTACCACCATCCCAAAGTTTCAAGTCTTTATGACTTAAGGTTTTGGTTTGCTAAATCAGTTTTACGTGGAGATTGCTGATCCTTAACCAATCTAAAATTTACAATAGGCTTGAAAACCTAATAATAATATCTGTGGTTTTAATAAATAAAAATGGTTTTGTCTTAAAAGCCTTTACTCATAATATAATCTAATGGAGTTCACTGCAGAATACACCACGTGTGTATCCAGTAAAAGCAATGTAAATACACATTTTCTCATCTGACCAATGACAACGCAACGCTTTACCTCTGTTCTGACCAATGAGAGCGCTCATGTCGATCGCTAGCGTCCAACCACGCACGCCGCGTTGCTTTAAATTACGTCACTTGAGCCGATTGGCAATTTGTCGATCGACCAATGGGACGCCAGTGTGTACTCGCTGTTTTGGCTCGGTAACCAATCAGAGGGCTCGTTCGGGTTTGTTGTTGGTGATGATGACATGAAAATATTTGTTGTTACTGGAAGGCGAGCGAGGAGTGAGTGTGAAGGAAGGGCCTGGCAGGGACGCTCGCTTTCAACGAACATACACACACCTCGTTCGGAGATTGCCGTTCACGGGAGTCGCGGAGGAGCGAACAGCGGCGATGTCGGTGAATATGGACGAACTGAGACATCAAGTGATGATAAACCAGTTTGTTTTGACTGCGGGCTGCGCGGCGGATCAAGCGAAGCAGCTTCTGCAGGCGGCGCATTGGCAGTTCGAGGTAACCGAGTGATTAATAATCGATCACACCATTATTCACCGCGACGGTTTTGAGTCTAGCATTGATGGTTTGTTGTAGGTGGGCTGTGTATCAAATCCTGGCAACGCGTGTTCGTTCAAAGCGATTTTTCATCGTGTAGGATGCACTCACTCCATTATATAAAGTCACGTCGCGTTTGTTTACATGTAAATAGCTTTTCACGTTGACTATAGGCTGTGTTTTCATCCGTTTGTGAGGGCTAGCCTGCTGTTAGCCGGTTAGCCAGACCCTTTAAGGAAACAATTAGGCAGAGCAGCTTTGTGTTTGAATCCACACTAAAGCACTGGCAGCTCACTGAGATTATCTGTCCGTGTAATACAACAAAATACTGGCCTGTGGAAACCAACACGATGTGTTTTATAGTATAGTTCATAGTGATTAAACTCAAAGCTGCTCACAATCTTGAATATTTTTTGTTTTAAAGACTTATTCTAGACATTTAGGCTTTGCACGTTGAAAATGGATGGGTAGATGTATAAAGAGATGTATGAATGTAACGTTACAGATTGGTGGAGGATAAAAAGATGAATGGAAAACTGGATGGATAGATGGGGGGAAAAAGATTGATATGGATAGATAAAGAGGTAGACACATATTTACATTTAGCAGTCCATACATACCTTGGGAATCGAACCCATAACCTTGGTGTTGCTAGCAATGTGCTCAACAGATTGTACACATGAATAGATAACCAGATGGGTGATTAGACATTGATATGACTAGACATAACCGTTATGTCCTTTTACTCAAAATACATGTGCACAGTCACCCAAAGAGATGTTTATATGTGATACTGGACCACAAAACCAGCCATAAGCTTTCCATTGTAGATGTATGGTAGGATATGACAATATTTGGCAGAGATATAACTGTTTGAAACTCTGGAATCTGTTTGAAAAATAAATATTGAGAAAATCACCTTTGAAATTGTATAAAAGTTCTTAGCAATGCATATTAATAATCAAAAATTAAGTTTTGAAATATTAACGGTAGGAAATTTACCGAATATCTTCATGGAACATGATCTTTACACAATATCCTAATGAGTTTTGGCATAAAATTATATTTTTGTATTTTTTGGCTGTTGTCATGCATCAAAGATAAGTACAGCCTTCAAAATATTACCAAAGAATCAAGTAGTACATAAAGAAAAGTATTGCATTTCATATCAGTTTGTATTTGATGGTTTATTAATTAGTGTACGCCTGTTTTACGGCAGCTCGCATATGAAGTGTGTGGTTGTTTTGAGTGTTTCCTGTAAGGAGGAAGTGTTTGCCACAAACGGACATGCCTCAGAGACGATCTCATCAGCACTGTTGCAACACACTCAGTTTTTTTATTTACATTCCCTGCTGAAAATGAAGCCCAAGTGAACCTAAACGCACTTTAATCATTCACGTCAGCTCACGTGTGTTTGTGTTTTGTTCTGTATGTGGTATGTTCGTTGTGTTGACTGTTAGAAATGGTCCAGTGGTTGAGTACAGCACACACTGGTTTGACTAGTTAATGTATGTATTGTTTATAAAGTACACATGCGTGTAGTAAGGCAAAGAGGGAGTCAATTTTCTTACGCTCAATCCTAGTATGTAGGGTAAAGTTTACTCTACTCACAACAGGCTATGTTTGGACTGGAATACTGCCTATTTTTGAAAAGAGTAGTATGTGAAACAGCTTTTATTGATAATGTAAAGCATTTCAAATAGTAGTACGCTGTGTTGTTGTCACGTGATCTTATAACATACACATTTAATAAAGCTTGATTCATTCATGTCATGAACTTTTGTGCAAAATAAAAAAAGGTCATTTTTAACTCCAAATTCAGACACTTTTTTTTTTTTTTTTTTTTCTTTTTTTTTTTTTTAAATCCTATGGCAGAAACTAGCTTCCACAATGTACTGCATGTTTAAGTAAAGTGTGTTTTTTTTTTTTTTTTTTTTAGAAAGAAATCGCATATTATTTTCTGAGTAGGTACTTCTTTTGGATGAGTTCTTACTTTGTGACACTTAAGAAGCATGTTCTATGTAGTGCTGGGCAACGAATAATCGTTTTGGTGTACATAATATATGTGTGGGTGCTGTGTATGTTTATTATGTATATATAAGTATACTATTACTATACAAGTATAGTATGTTATTTATATATAGTATACATTATATTTACATGTGTATATATTTATATTCATGTAATTTATATTATAAATGAATATATTTAATATATAAACATAACCATTTTTTTCTTAAATATATACATGCATGTGTGTGTATTTATATAGGCATAATAAATATACACAGTACACACATATATTAGGTACACAAATTCATTTTGGATGCGATTAATCACGATTAATTTTTTCTCAGCACTAGTTCTATGTCTAGGGGTGCACCGAATTTTTGCCTGACAAAAATCTTTGGTTTTTGGCCTAAAAAATAGGTTGAAGATCCAAACGGAAAGTATTTAATTGTTTAAAAAAAAGAAAAATTCAGTTCAGACTCATCAATTTCATGCATTTAAAAAGCCTAGTATTAATGCTATAAATTATGCAGTAAGTATTTTAAAATATTTTAAAATAAGTAATTTTCGGTTTCTGTTTTCAGCCAAGCGCATCCTGGTTTTTCGGTTTCAGTTTCGGCCCAAAATTTTCATTTTTTGGTGTTGTTTCACTGCAATTCACAAATCCTCTCCTGCGGCCTCATGAAAATGTAAAGAGTCCAGTGAATGCGCTCTTCAGAAAGTAATACGTTTTTTTTTTTTTTTTTTTTTTTTTTTTTTTTTTTTTTTTTTTTTTTGAATACTATGAATTCAGACATATTGCTCTTTTAACATACTTTTAGTTTCCATACTATAGTTTCCTACTATATGTGACCCTGGACCACAAAATCAGTCGCAAGGGTTGGTTTTTTGAAACTGAGATTTTTATGTCTGAAAGCTGAATAAATAAGCTTTCCATTGATGTATGGTTTGTTAGGACATTATTTGGCTTAGATACAACTATTTGAAAATCTACAATCTGAGGGTGTAAAAAAAAAAAATCAAAATGTTGCCTTTAAAGTTGTCCAAGTGAAGTTCTTAGCAATGCGTATTACTAATTAAAAAAAAAAAAAAAAAGTTTTGATATATTTACAGTAGAAAATGTACTTATTTTCATGGAACATGATCTTTACATAATATCCGAATTATTTTTGGCATAAAAGAAAAAGATGATAATTTTGACCCACACAATGTATTGTTGGCTTTTGCTACAAATATACCTCTGCTACTTATGACTGGTTTTGTGGTTCAGGGTAACATATATGGTAAGTATTGTACACATGGCATATACTGCACTTGTTTGTCAGGGCATACCGGTGTTGTCATAACCGTTGCCTCATATACGTCACTGTGGTTCGTGTTTGGTAACTTTTGCTGGTTTGTTTTTTGATTTTGAAAGAAAGGAAGTGAGCCCCACCTTCACTAACAGATATGCTTCTGTTTACATTCCCAGCATTGACTTTCTCAATTCAGCGTTGTTTCTCCTGAAGTATCCGCAGCAGAGTCCAGATGGTTTTTCTGATGTATCTCCTTCTGAGCGATCTGTTGTGGCTGCTGTAGTTTGAACAGGTGGTCTAACAGCGTCTCTCTCTCTCTCTGGTGTTGGTAGTAGTGTGATTGATTGTACCAAGTGCATGTCCAGGACAAGTGTCCCCTTTGGATCTCTTATACGACTTATAGCTTCAGTGACAGATGAAGGAGTCAAAAAGGTCTGCTCTTAACCTTCTGGTCTCATTCTGTGATAACATCAGCCAGGGCCAGCTAAAGCTTACCCTTCCACGCTGTGGAAATCTACACGTTGACTAGCTTTGAAAGTCTCATCTATATTGTGCTTAATTTGGTAGCTTATTGATTGCGTCTTGTGCATCTTTGATGGACGCAAGTGGTGTGAGGTTGTGGTAGTAAGAACAAAGGGACAAAAACATGAATAAAACAGTGAAGCTGGCGCCGTCTCCTCCCGAGCTGTTACCTAGTTACAGTGGTAAACATTTGTCGTTAGTACTCGCCGTGTTACTCACCATGCAAACCTGCAAGTCAGAACCAAATACTGTGGAAAGAGACCTTTTGGAAAGGGTGGCCATCAAACCAAACGTGAAAATGGCACCAGTGACATTTTCGAGTGTTTGTTGCTATTTTCAGAGCAGTGTTCACATTACAGTGTGGCGTGGAGCAAATTGAGTTTGATTCGCTCTAGCAGCTTCTGTGTGGATTCTCCATTTGTCTCTGTCCCTTTCTGTTCATCACTGACCTGGTTTATTGCGAGCATGCCGTGTGTTGGTGAGACGGCTCTCTGTGGGCATGTTCTGCGCCCGCATATTCCCACTGGAACGGCAGAAATCATTCGCAGAGAGGCTGGGTACGACACTCTGGTGGTGTGTCAACCTAGCGGGCTGCCTGGTATAATCTAACAATAATCACAATTATCAATTGTTTCTGTTGATATTGTAATCATTATTGTCATTTACATGACAATACTTATGTGGGCCAACTGGATGCTGTATTATTTATGTAGCTTACACATTAAAAACAAGCTGAAAATGTATTTAAAATGATAGTTCACCCAAAAATTCTGTCATTAATTACTCACTCTCACGTCATTCCAAACCCGTAAGACCTTCGTTCGTCTTCAGAACACATATTAAGATGTTTTTGATGAAATCCAAGAGCTTTCCTGCATAGACAGCAACACAACCGCCACGTTCAAGATCCAAAAATGTAGTAAGAAAAAATGTAGTTTAACATCGTTAAAATAGTCCATGTGACATCAGTGGTTCAACTGTAATGTTATAAAGCTATGAGAATACTATCGAGGGTAGTTAATCCCAGAATTTTCATTTTTATCCCATATCCCTGTAGGCAAACATGTAGGCAAAAAAAATCCCAATGTATATTTTATATTGGTTCACCGACAGAAATCTGCTTGGTTTGAAAGTTGCATCATCGAACATGGACCTTTTTGTCCTTTTGTTAAAAAATGTGGCCATATCTTCGCAATATTTGAGCTCTGCTATAAATAAGTCTGCACACAGTTCAGATTCTAATGAATGATTTACACCTTGTCTAGTCTTTATTGATTACAGTAGGATTGCTTGAGATTTCTTCCACATTGCTTTCAGTGTATTTACAGTGATATGTAACAAATCCAGAATGCTTTCAGATCAGCCTTGATTCTTTTAGCTTTGGTTTTAAAGCTTTTTAAACAGGATTCATACAAGGTGCTTAAAGTGCTTGAAGTACTTGAGTGTGACTTTTTGAAATTTAAGGCCTGGAAAACCCTTGACAATAGCAATACTTCTGCGAGGTACTTGAAAAGTGCTTGAATTTTTGAAAGACAATGTATTTATGAAAGACGTGTTTAATTTTTTTTTCAGTAAGCATGTATCTTTTCACACAATTTAAAAAAAATACTCTTTTTGCTTGTTTCAGTTCATGACGCTAGTTGTACTCAAATAAAACGTTAGAATGTTCATGAAGTATTCTCAGAGCAGTTTTGAGATATTGTTTATGTATTTATGTCCTCATTTAGTGAGACAACAGATGCTGAAATCACTGCGAGCATCATGCGTGCTTCAGTACGAGTAAACAAAACCGCGCGTTTGCGCCATTCATTAACACACAGAGACACACAGAACATGCAGGATTCTTATTAAAATGGTCTTTTTACGGATGAATATTTACAAATACAAATCACAATTTGATTAAAGTGTAATGACATTCTATTTATTATTCCATCCAAACTTTGACAAATTCCATGACATTCCACGTTAAACTGTAAATTCCATTTTTATTACTGGATTTTTATTAATGAATGGTGCAAATTCATTTGATTTAAATCGGAACAGGTTTGTGAATCATTTTGCAAATTGAATGATTCAAATCAAATGATTCGCGATACACGATTTGAAGTCCCAATCTAAATCGAATGATTTGTGATATGCAAAGTTCCAGTCTAAATCAAATTATTCCCGATCCGCGATATCCTGATCTGAAATGATGGTTCGCGAATCATTATTCAGATTAGGACTTCAGAGCGTGGATCACAAATAATTTGATTTAGATTGGAACTTTGGAGTGGGTTCGCAAATCTTTTGCTTTAGCTCGGATCTTCGGATTCCTAATCATTTGTTTTAGATCAGGATTTCAGATCTAAGTCGTAAAGAAATTATGGTTTTTGAAGATTGATTGATTGGATGACTTTGAACTTGGAGGAGAAAATGAGATGGGAGATTTTCGACGTACCCTAACTGTATTAAACCGGAATACACAGAGTTCACGCAGAGCTAGACAAGACGAGCATTCGAGGGTAAAAAGTGTATAAAGTGTATAAATTGTCCTGTGTATAAATTTTTTTTTTTTTTTTTTTTAAAGAAAACCAATCGTTTCGCTGGATATGACCCTTCTTCCTTGGCTGGGATTGTTTCGAGAGATAAATCCTGAAATGTTTTCCTCAAAAATCATAATTTCTTAACGTCTGAGGAAACAAAGACATGAACATCTAGAATGACAAGAGGATGAGAACATTATCCCTAAATTTTTGTTCTGGAAGTGAACTTCACTCCTTTTTTTTTTTTTTTTTTTTTTTTTTTTTTTTTTTCCCATCACACAGGAATTTGCACAAGAATTGACTTCATATCAGAATGTCTTTCAAACATTCATTCATTCTGAACTTCCAGATCTGGCGACTAGCATCTCCATTGGGAAGTGCATTGAAACAACCTGGGAGTTTTGTTTTAAACCAATGAAGATCTTTCAAAACCTGATTCCTAGAAATCCTAGCCAATCAGAGTAGAGCTTTCAGATTTTTAATGAGCTTTTGTCCAGTTTTAGTGCAGTACAAACATAATTCATGCTATCTTGAATGGGTAGCTTACTAGGATCACAAGCTGGCCTGTGTATATTATTTAACTGTTAGACTCATTGTTAGTGCGGATGCCAGGTTTGCACATTGAGGTATCCTCCTTTAGCGGTCAGTGCCAGCGTTAATACAATACAGATGCTCTGAGGTACAAGCGAGCGTTGTTTAGAGCCATAACCGTGTGTGTGTGCAGTAGGAAATGAGCAATAGTCGAGCACTTGCATGGGAACAATCTCTGTACACATGACGGTGTTTGGGGGAGGGACGGAGAAGATCTGATGACAAAGAGCTCTGTGGTTGTGTAGCAGCGGAAACAATGGCGGATTGGCGAGTTCATCTTGATATGTGTGTCACGTCAAGCCGCAGACATTCCTGCACTCGCCGTGGCTGTTGTTAAACAAAACGGGAGAGCAGGAAAAAGACAGATAAAGACAGGAGAGGGGGAAGGGGCCGGACGGGGGAAGAGAAGAGGGCGCTCACTGAGGGAAGTGTTACCAGACGAGGGGTTGAGGGAGAGAAGGCCAGACACTCATGTGGCAATATTTTGACTGTTTAAAGGCTGAACGTCGCGTTTTGAGAAGCACTGAATGTGTGAATCATCGTCAAATCATATTCTGAAACTGATATGAAACTCTGCTCTTAAATGGGTCATTTACATGATGCTGTTTTGTTCACAGAAAAATCTAAGAATTTATTTGAAATCGATTGGTAATTATTTTTCACATACACAACCAGTCAAAAGTTTTTGAACAGTAAGATTTTTAATGTTTTTTTTTTTAAATAAGTCTGCTCACCAAGCCTGCATTTATTTCATTCAAAATACATCAAAAGCAGTAATATTGTGAATTTATTATTTTTTACTACTTAAAATAACTCTTTTCTATTTGAATTTATTTTAAAATGTAATTTATTCCTGTGATCAAAGCCAAATATTTAGCATCATTACTCCAGTCTTCAGTGTCACATCATGATCCTTCAGAAATCATACTAAAATGCTGATTTGCTGTTCAAGTTGTTGTTATCAATATTTTAAACAGTTGAGTAATTTTTTTTTTTTTTTCAGGATTCTTTGAGTAGAAAGGTGCAAAGATCAGAAGTTATCTGAAATAAAATAAAATATTTATGTTTTATTTTTTGGAAAAAAATTATAGAAATTAATACTTGTATTTTGCAAGGGTGCTTTAAATTGATCAAAAGACATTTATAATGTTACAAAATTACATTTCTATTTCAGATAAATGCTGTTCTTCTGAACTTCAAAGAAACTGGAAAAAATTATACTCCTCTGTTTTCAAAATAGTAACATCTTTTTAGCAGCAGTTCAGAATATTAGAATGATTTCTGAAGGATCATGTGACTGGAGTAATGATGCTAAAAATTCAGCTTTGAAATCACAGGAATAAATTACATTTTAAAATATATTCAAATAGAAAACAGTAATTTTAAATAGTAAAAATTTTTCAAAATTTTACAGTTTTTGCTGTTCTTTAAATCAGATAAATGCAGGCTTGAGACTTCTTTATCTTACAGTTCAAAAACTTTTGACTAGGCTTGTACTGTACATTTAAAGTGGAAGTCATTATAGTGTAAACTTCAATATTAATTTTTGCATTCCTATTTGCTCCAGTAGCAAAAGAAAAAAATGGCATAACATTTCTAGTCCACCGTAGACTTTAAAAAAAAAAAAAAAGAATATCGAGAAACTGATTACATTTGATCAGAAGAGAGAAGAATGACCAATTCACTTCATCAGCCACTGTATTAGCAACACTCACACAGTGGCATTAACTCATTCTCTGTAATTCCAATGCTATATAATACAAAAGTGTAGTGTTATAAATGAGATCATTAAAAAAAGTACTTTGGCATAAACTTTTATTATCAAACACTGAAGATTTGTAAAATTATTAATGATGTAATAAAAGAAAAGTTTACTAAATGAAATGTGGTGCAACCAACAGACACATGATGCAACCAAACAGAAACTTGCAAAGGAAAAAAAAAAAAAAAGAAAAAGAAAGTCAGTGTGTGTAAGAATTGTAATATGAGGTAAGATGTCATGTGGTGCAGCTCCCCAAAAAATCTGATGATATTTATCAAGTCATTATAGTTTTATCTATATATATATATATATATATATATATATATATATATATATATATATATATATATATATATATAATCTATTTTTATCTATTAGTATTAGAAATACTGTAAACAAAAGCTTCCAACGCTTGCCCCACCTCTGTGGGTTTCTGATTGGTCCACTGTTTTGGAACTGATATTGATGAGCGGCGCTGTGTAGGTTTAAATTTAAACTTGACACAGCATTTTAAACACACCAATTACGTGCGAAACAGTGCAAAAGATGCAAGCGCAACGGCCATATAAATGGACAATATAAATTATTTTATTCTTTTTTTTTTATTTTATTATTATTTTTTTTTTTAAAGGCTACCAAATAAAATGTGGTGCAACCAACATTTAGAAAATTGCTGAAGAAAAAAACATAAAATAAGAAATTCAGTCAATAAGTAAAATATGAGATCATAAAATATCAGATCATTGAGTCAGTGTTACTTCAGGTAAATAGTCACGTGGTGCGACTCCCCCAAAAATGTGATGATATTTATCCGTTAACAATTATATTTGTTAAAATACTTTATCTTAAAAAATATATTACTTATTGGAAATAATGATAATGATGAACACTGCATGTATTTAAGGTGTAAGGGTCAAGTTATGTCATCCCATTGCGCAAAGTCACATGACTTTGTTGATGCGCATGGAGTAATTTATCCATCTCCCATTTTTCGCACAAGTTAAAACCACCTCAAGCGAGCGTAAAAACTTTTTGCAAATTAAGGTAGGGCTGTTACTAACGATTATTTTATTAATCGAGGAATTGGATAATTGAAATACACATAAGTGAACAGTATGCTTGAAAATGACTTAAAATACATATATAATAGCAATGGGGCAATAATAATTATTTAAAAAAAAAAAAAATCAGCCTTTTTTGATTCAGTACTTTAAAATGTGCATAAAAATGGAGTGAATGTAAACGTAGCTTAGGAGTATTTTTGCTCCATTTAGACTCAAAAGCTGCATGATTTGGGGCGTGATTAAAGTCTGTAGCATAAAAGTATAAGCAGTAATAGCGATGCTTGTCTGAAAAAGGAAAACTGGTTTGCCTGTGTTTGTGAATTTTCCAATCTCACATATATCTGTATCTCTGAGCCCGCATAGTGTATTAGTTCCTAGAATCCTGCACAGATTGCATGACGGTTTAGAAGCCCTCATTTAGATCACAGAGCGCTTGGACCGATTGACCCGCGTCAGTCACCGTCAGGGAGGAGGGAGCGGAGAGAGCCATGGTTTCCAAACCAGAGTTGTTCTGCTCATTCATGTTGTAACACAGATCCCTCCGTCTCATCCCCATCTCTTTCTCTCTCTCTCTTTCCGCAGACGGCTCTGAGCTCCTTTTTCCAGGAGGCCAACATCCCCAGTCATCACCAGATGGTAAGTGCATTTCGTACGGAGAGAGAAGGGAAAAAGAGCAGCGCCGTGTTCAGCATCCTGTCATTGTGATCAGGCGGCCCGTTCTCAACATAGAATCTGAGAGAATAATGAGGGGCTGGACTTCCTGAAGGCCACGGATATTATTAAAGAGCTTGAAATACACTTATCATGCTAGTCAGAGCTTAGTAACAGTCTGAATTGTTTTTCATGCCCTGTTTCCAGCATCTCTCTGACTCTTAGATAAAATTTGACGTCATATCCAGAGCAATTTCTGGATGACTTGTTTTTGCAACACAGTTTCGGTAAATGGTCATAGTTGACTAGGAATTAAGTGTTTATACAGGATCTTATTGTTTTTTTTTTTTTATGGATAAATACTATTTTTCTGTGAGGTTCGGTTTTAAATTCTATTTATAGGCATAATTTCATAGCATAAAGAGCAGATGCAGTAGGGAGAATATTATACTGCTTTCTGAGACAAGTTATTTAAGCCAAATTCAAAGCATTGCATATATATTTTTAGGACAACACAACCCCAGAATGCATTGCAAACAGTGTTGTTGTTGTTATTGTTAACTAATTAACTAATAACCATTAAAAAAATTAATTGAAGTAAAGTACTGATGGTAACTGATACAAGTACTGAAATGAAAAGTAACTGAAATGAAAGTAAAACTGAAATAAAATTAAAATATTAAGTAACAGATACAAGTTATTAAAAAAAGTATTAACTGAAATGAAAGTAAAATGGAAATAAAATAGAAACTGTTTAGAAATATTAAGTAACCGATACAGATTACTAAAATTACTAACTGACATTAAAGTAAAACTGAAATAAAATGTAAACCATTTAGAAAACTGTTTCAAAATATTAAGTAACTGATACAAATTAGATGAGAACTATTTAGAAAATGTTTAGAAATATTAAGTAACTGGTTTCTGGAACTACTAACTGAAATAAAAGTAAAACTGAAATAAAATGAAAACTCTTTGGAAAATGATTTCTTAATATTAAGTAACTCATACAAATGACTATAATTTCTAACTGAAATTGAAGTAAAACTGAAATAAAAACTTTTTATAAAACTGTTTAGAAATATTAAATAACTGATACACGTTTCTTAAATTACTAACTGAAATAAAATAAACTGTTTAGAAAGATATTTAAAATATTAAGTAACTCATACAAATTACTAACGGAAATTGAAGTTAAACTGAAATAAAATGAAAACTATGTAGAAAACAGTTTAGAAATATTAAGTAACATACAAATAACTAAATTTTTTAAACTGAAATTAAAGTAAGACTGAAATAAAATGAAAACTATTTGGAAAACTATTTCAAACTATTAAGTAACTGATAATATAAGTTACTAAAATTACTAACTGAAATTGAAGTAAAGCTAAAATAAAATGAAAACCATAAATTTTTTTTTTAGAAATATTAATTTATTTTTGTGTATATATGACAAACACAAAATGATTAAATTCAACATGAAATTACCTTAAATTTAATTACATTTTAATTTAAAAAATTAAAAGCACCTCCAAATATTAATAAAAACTGTAATACTACAGAAATCTAAAATAACATTGATTACGACAGACTTCTTACTAAAATAGAAGACCTACAGAGGTGATTATCATTGTAATTGATTCAGTACAAAAACTTTAAATGTTTATGTGCACTATTTTATTAAAGGGGTCATTGGATGCAAAGTTCACTTTTTCATGTTGTTTGAACATTAATGTGTGTTGACAGTGTATGTACAAATCAAATCTACCCTATAATGATAAAAATCCATGCAGTGGTTTTTAATTAATCTGTAAAAATAATATTCCCTTCTTCAAATTGAGCCATTCTCAGATGCCTGTCTTTGTTGCGCAACACCAACAGAGGCCGCTCCCACAATAGTTGATTGACATGAGCGTCTTACCTCTGATCAACTGTTACAGTCCGACCTCCATTGTTTCAATGCCGGAGCAGGGATGTAAGTTAGACAAGAATATCTCCGATTGAGTGATTTGAGGTGTTGTGTTGCTGGATGTAATAATGAACATAGTGGTCGTCATTTACTCCCGACATCTGAGCTGCTGAAGATGCAGTAGATTACGTTTGTTTATGAATGGAATGCGCCTCCCGATCTACATATATCCGTCTATGTTCGCGCAAATCATTCGTGATCCAGCTTCACCTACAGCAGAAGTGAATATAAGGGTTTTATGAAGCTCTGCAATTATCTTTCCTAATAATGTGCTAGTTAGCAAGTTTCACGGCTAAACGCGCTAAATGTGGCTAAAGTAAACAATCTCTCAGAGCAGCTCGTCACTCCACAGAGGTAGAGAGGGGCGGGGCGAGCAGAGCTCATTTGCATTTAAAGGAACAACCCCTCAGAATGGGTTGATTTTTGCAGAGCTCATTTTGACAAGGTAAAAGGGTGTTGTTTTACACTACCATTGAGAATTTTTAACCAAAGTATATTAAAGACTTTTCATTAAGTCCCTAAAGAATCATATCAACTTGTGAAAAATGGGCATCCGATGACCCCTTTAAAATATCATGGCGTTAGCTTTAGCAGCATGCTAACGTCAAATTATTGAGGAAAAAACAACTCTCACATGTGCTCGATACAATAGTACTAGTTGTGTGTCTTGTGAAGTTCTAGCTTATGTAGAGCATTTAAAATCTGTCATTTCACTTCTTTCTTGTTCAAAAACATCTAGATGGAGCAACGACATACTTTTAACTATTTTTAATTTGCCATCGCTGTCTTTTATGAACACTCATGATGCCAGACTTTGTAAAAAAGAAAAAAAGAGCTAGATATGACACAATGACTTAAGAATTTAGATGACTGTAGCACTGATGCTTTAAAGGGGCTGAATTTAAGAACTCAAGGTTTCAACATGCTGACAGTTTCATCCTCTTTTAAGCAGTCTGAAAAAAATTCTGGGAAGACTAGACTAGTCTATACAGCAGAGCTGGGTCTGAAAGTCTTCCAGCCGTGACTCCCACTCATGTGTCCACATCCTGTCTCCCTGGATATGTAGTCTTATAAATCAGCGATATGAAGATATGCTAGAGAAAACCCTCCGTGACAGGAGCAGATCTGACCCAGCTGTTGATCGTTCGATCAGTGATGTGGTCTAGTGCTTGATGAAGTGATTTTTGGGTCTGTACACACAGACATGCAGCTGTTTTAGACGGCTGAAACACGAGCCGTGCCGTTTCCTCTTGGAAAAAAACAGACGTGCAACCGCTGTTCTTCAGTCTGCCGAGGGTTATGCAATCAGTTTTTCTTCTCACAAAACCAGTCCCTGTGGACAAGCCGCGATATGATTCTTGCAGTCATGCTGCGTTTTAAAAGCTCAACGTCAGCCTCCACCCACGACATGTGCGTGCCTGAATCTGTGTGTGTGTGTGTTTTCTTTTTTCTCTCCCGCTTTTAATCTGCCTGTATGTGAGGGAGTGTGTTTGAGAAAGGCAGAGGCAGGAAGTCTATCTGTGTTTGTTTTTATTTTGAGAGCAGCCATTACATCATGCAGCTGGGGACCATATATGGGCAAAGGGGCGGAGCAAAGACAAAAGCAGGATCTGATTGGATCAGAAGCCTCTGTGTGTGAGATACACATGCAGTCAACACAATGAAGTCATTTATAAACACACGGGACCTATTTCCTGAGGGCCGTGCTTGTGAGTCACTTCCGTTTTGTTCTCCACACTAAATAAATATACACTTTTTATCTTAAAGGGATCGTTCAGTCAAAAATGAAAATTCTGTTGATAATTACTCACCCTCATGTCATTCCAAACCTGTGAGATGTTCTACTTCTTCAGAACACAAATTAAGATATTTTTGATGAAATCCAAGAGCTTTCAACACCCAGAAAGGTAGTAAGGACATTGTTAAAATAGTCCATGTGACATCAGTGGTTCAACCGTGATGTTATAAAGCTACAAGAATACTTTGTGTGTGCAGAGAAAACAAAAATAACGACTTTATTCAACTACTTCTTGTTCCGTTGTGTTTATTTGGGAAATTTACTAGCAGTTTCCAGAGGTCTGTAGTCAGCTTAGCTGTGGCAGTAGGGCCCAAAGCCACGAGTCTGGACCTGTAGAGGAACCTGTTGAACTGGGCTGCCCCCTCCTCTCGGCAGAGCCGGGCCTGTTATTGGCACACGTCCGCATTGACTCTCTCGAGGCGGTTCAGAGCGCTGTAGAAAGTCCCTCAGGCCTCAAACTGGTCCTCTGAGCTCCTGGCTGGGCCAGGCACACACTGTTATGACTGTCCTTGAAAAGAGTCTCGTAGCAAAACACTCCACCCTCTGCCGACCTGCATAGTTCAAAACACTTGCTGAAACCTGTAAACATACTTGCTGTCCATCTGCTTGAATTATTTATATATTTTTTTCCTGCACTGTTACAAAAATACAAGCTGCACCTTGCTACTTTTAAACTATTCGGATAGTTGGGCCAGTTAACTTCCATTGTGGGTACTGACAGCGTTATCACTTAAAGGGATAGTTCACCCAAAAATGAAAATTTGTAATTATTCGCTCTCATGTTGATGTAATGCTTGTCAAAGACATGGAAGAGAAGAAATTGTTAAATGAAGTCATTATTTGTCTTTTCTTTGTGCACAAAATTTATTCTCTGACCATTTTACATTTTATGTCACATGGGCTATTTTAACAATATCCGTACCTCCTTTCTGGGTTTTGAATATGGTCGTACCATTGCTGTCTATGCAGGGTCAGAAAGCTCTCGGATTTCATCAAACATATCTTAATTTGTGTTCTGAAGATGAACAAAGGTCTAACAGGTTTGGAAAGACATGAGGGTGAGTAATTAATGACTGAATTTTCATTTTTGGGTGAACTGTCTCTTTAAGTTGTATTGAATGGGGAACATTTCTTTATTATCTGTGATCTCTCTCAAGACTATTTTAACCATCAAGACTTGCCTCATCTTTTTAGCAGCTCTAACAATCTGTAATATTAGTCTCAATGTTGTCACAAAGTGGCTATGAGTAGTTAAATTGCAGATGAAAGGTGCGTTTCCCTGCTGCAGGTATGAGATTATGACTTGTAAAAGTGTTCACGTCCTCATACAGCTCATAATTACAGCTTGCAAACTGAATTTTCTGAGAGCTATGACTTGCACTAACTGAACGCTGCAGCGTCATGTGGGAACACTCAAAATATAAGCGGCTCTGGCAGTAAAATACAGTAGATCTTAATATAAAATGTTTTTTTTTTTTTTTTTTTTTTTTTTTTTTTTAGCATAGTATATTACCATTTTTGTAACACTGTTATTTGTTAACATTAGTTAATATATTAACTAGCATGAATGAACAATAATTACACTATTTATTAATTTTTATTAATGTTAGATAATAAAAATCATTCATTGTTAATGTTAGTTCACAGTGCATTACTTAATGTTAACAAACACAACTTGTGATTTTAATAATGCATTAGTAAATGTTGAAATTAACATTAAGATTAATAAAAGCTGTAGACGTATTTATCATTCTTAGTTCATGTTAATTAATGTAGTTAACTAATGAACCTTATTGCAAAGTGTTACCGCAGTTTTTTTTTTTTTTTTTTTTTTTTTTTTTTTTTTTTTTTTAATATTGTAATATTTATGATGAATTATTCCAGTAAATGTCTTTTGTTAATGTCTTTATAATGCAAGATTAATCTGAGAAATAAGACATGCTGAAGCAATAAGCCCCGTGAAGCTGTGGTCAGGCACGGCGCGAAGCGGAGTATGTTTTATTATAAAATGATTATTCCATATACGTAGTAAGGTTTCACAAAATAAAACAGCAAATAAAGTGTCATGATATTAATAAAAACATTATTCTTCCACCAAACAGTGTAGTTCCTCAAAAACCTTTGTAGTTGCAACAAAGTGGTTGCCAAGCAACACACAAAGTAAACAAAGGTGTGTGTTTGTAGAGTAATTTACAACAGCTTTAAACATGGCTCAACCAATCAGAATCAAGGACTGGAACAATATTGTTTAATAAAATACATTTTATGTAGCTAGTACTAGGGTTGTTATTAACTGAAACTAAAAATGCATAAAAACTATGTAGACATAAAAAAAAATATATGCAAATGACAAAAAACATGCTACCAAATGACTAACACTTAACATAAAAATGGAAAATATTTAAACAAAATAATTAATTAAATTAATGTATTTATACATATGTAATAATATACATAATGTGTATAATTAGCATAATTAATATGTTATTAATGTTTTTATATTATAATATTTATGATGAACTATTCCAATAATTGGCTATTGTTAATGTCTTTATAATGCAATATCTAATCTGAAAACTAAAAATAAAGAAACTTTTCTTATTTACTTACTTTAAACTTTAACATTTCTCATTTAGTTTATGCACTAAAATAACTAAAACTGAGATAAAAATGAATAAGAAGCACATAGACATTTAGAAAAACACATACAAATGACAAAAACATGCAACCAAATGATTAACTTTAAAATGAAAATAAAAATGGAAAATATTAAAACTAAATATTATAAAAAAAACACTGAGTAGCACATAGTTGGATATCCTGCTAAAAAAAAGCTAAAATAAAAAGTAAACATTTATTGAAAAGGTGTTTGCATAATGACTGTTACTTGTTGAATTGTGGTTTTGTCTATTGATTTACTCAAATGGCATTGATTCATTTTGGTGTTAACAGTTTTTTACCACAAGAAGCACATTATTCTACATTAGTAGAACAGATCAGATTGACATCCAGTAATTACATTAATTACGACATGGCGAATGGCAGATATGACATGGCAGCAACAGAGTTGGATTCACAGTACTAAAAATGTACTTAATAGTAAATAAGCTGTTGCTATTTTTTTTTTTTTTCCACTGTGCTAATTGCAATATAATGTTTTTGATTAAATAAAGAAAAAATGCCGAAAAGGAGTAGTGATCAACTGTTTTTTTTTTTTTTTTTTTTTTTTTTAACCGATATCAATACAGATTATTTGCATGTTTATGTGCCCAATAACCAATATGCAGAACCGATATTTATTTACTGTTATATAGTAAATAAATGAGTGAAGTCATACTCCATCCATCCACACCATTCACTTTTTCCTCCTTAATCTTCATATAAATAAAATTTTTTGTTGTTGTAATAATTTTTTTTATTTATAAAATGCATCAGCTGCAACACAAAGCAAAACAAATGTAGAATGTCTAATGTTTTCAAATGGAGAAAATGCATAAAGCACCATAAAGGAGTCATATCAACTTCATTTTAAACTACAGTTTTAGTAGGTTTATAAGCTGTTTAATGTACAGAGTGAAGAATAGCTCACTGGATAATATTCTCTGAAATATTGGAATATAACAAACAAAAAATCATATTGCATTTCTAAACTGGTATGTTATATCAGAATCACTAATATTTTGTCGTTCTAGATTTTCTGACAAAGCGCTGTTTACACACAACTGCTCAAACTGCGATCGCTCACAGAGATAATAAATAAATAATTTCCGTAGAGTTGTATATTTTAGATGTGTATTGGCGAAATAATGGTTATAGTAAATGTTAATATAATTTAGGGTGTTTAAAACAAGTGAATCTTGCTAAAAGTTACATCAACCCGGTGAGTGAACAGCAAAATGAAAGTGACTTTTAGGAGATTAATGATAAATACAACAGAGAGAATTAAATTAAGCGCTTTTATTTCAACATGTGCTCATTCATGGCTGTATATTATTTAATTAAGACAAATTTACGTGTTTATTAGGACGGATTGTCTTGCGTAATTCTGTGAGCTAGTCTATTTCTTAAATCCAAAGCTGCATAAACTAGGTCCATATCAGGCATTTATGTAACACAACTAATATGCGCATTAATGGCTGTTATAATAAATAAAGTTTACTAATTACAGCTAAGCAAGTGCTTTACCTCTGCATGCCGTTGTTGTTGTCTCGTCTCCCCTCAGACGCGCTGAAATGGCGACCCTGCCGTTAATTCTCAAAACACCCATAAGATGGCGGCGTTTATCGGTGAATCCGATATTACAAAACCGATAACCGATTATGGTAAAATGCTTAAATATCAGGAAAAATATCGGTAAATCGATATATCGGGCAATCTCTAGAAAGAAGGACACTGTTTTGAAAATGGCTAATATCATGCTAATGCTGTTTGTAGTGTAACTACCTTTAAACAAGTGATGAGGTTTACTGTATTTCAGAAAATGGCAAAAATCAAAATACAGACTAGTTTAAAAATCTGTTGGAGGAGTGTAGCTGAGCTGTATTTTTCCAGACACGGTGTTTGCTAAGCAGTGTTGATGTAAACATTGAGGCGAGTGAAGATGTGACCTTTGAGTGTTGTTTATATCCACACTGAGGCTGCTGTCTGGATGACCTACTTAACAGACGGATGTGTGTTTGTCCCTTTGACCGGCATCAGAGGTGCTCTACTTGAAATAAAACTCAATAAACTGCTCTGCTGACAGACCCTTTCTGCTCTTACAGCAATCACCTGATCTCAGTGTGTGTGTGTGTGTGTGGCGGTTATTAAAAGAGCAGTTATCAGGAGCTGAAACTGCTGTCAATTATGTGGCCTACTTTTCCTTCATAACATACGGATGGCATACAGAGGCTAAGCAAACAAATCTCACACTTTATGGGAATCATGGGACTGATGCTCAGCACATTGTCGATCATAAACGCTCTCATCCTCGGTCTGTTGTACAGCGAGCACATCCTTTTGTTTAAGAGCTCAGAGTCCCATAAAGCCTCATCTGTAGCTGACATATGCATCTGTGCGTGATTATAATTATGAACCTCACATGGGACATGTGGGAAAACTTCATTTTCATTAGGCAGAGGCTGTCCAGTCATATGTTGTAGAAAGTCATATTTTTATTATTAGTGGTCAGAGACAAGATTTTATTTAATTTATTTGTATTACTTTTTTTTTTTTTTTTTTGCAAGTAACTTTGTATAACCTAGTAAATGTATAACTTACAATCCAAGTCATATTTTAACAAAACTGTCATGTGGTGTGAGCAGCATGCGTTAAAATACATTAAATGGGGAATTAATTCATAATATTAGTAATATTTTTTTACATTTTTATAGTTTTTAAATGAGAACTTTACTTTAAAATAGTGTAAATGTTTTTCAAAACCATATGAAACATATGTGTGTGTGTGTGTGTGTGTGTGTGTGTATATATATATATATAGTCAAGTAAAGTTTTAATTTAATAACTTTAATAACTCTAAAAAATAAACTCAATAATTACTCAAATAATGTATAGCCATATATTTTCGGCTCTTATTTTCTGGCGTTTTTCTCTTTTTGATGAAAACCAAAAATATAATTTTCGGCCGTTAATTTTCGACGGGCTAAACTTTGGTGCATCCCTAATTTCATGTATTGAAATTTAATTTTGTATCAACTGTTCTATACATTATTGACCAACAATTCAAATAAACTGATCCATTTTTTTGTGTTTTTTTTTTTTTTTTTTGTGTTTAGATGTGCACTCCACGCAACACTCCCGCCACGCCGCCCAACTTCCCCGACGCCATCACTATGTTCTCCAAGCTGCGGACGTCTGAATGCGCGGGCGGCAACGGAGCGGGCTCTTCGGCCCAGGTGTCTATGGCGTGTTCTCCTCCTCCCCACTCCTCCGCACAGGGATTCGGCTCATTCTGGGCCTCCTCGCCCCCCAACCACCAGCCCGTTTGGCTGCCGCCGTCCTCTCCCACAGGCCACCACGCGCTCCATCACCACCACCATCACATGCACCAGCCGCCCACGTGGCCGCCCGTCTCCCAGCCCGCCAACGGCCAGCAGACGCCCGTCATTTCAGCCCTGCACGGCCAGAGATGAGACTCTGCGGCGGGGGGGGGGGGGACGCGGGGCGGGCCGGAGGTGTAAATTGGGGCGAGGATACACGGTTTAACGGGGCGGGAATATACTCACTGAGACTTTGGATGGCCAAGGGGGAAAGACGTGGTACTCTTTCTTTCTGTTTTCTAAAGATGAACAATCTCTCTTCTTTTGGAGATCTCGTTTTGTTCTTTTGCCTATTGTCGATTTCATTTCTATCCAAACCTGGGAAGAACCACTATGAGGAAAGAAAAAAAATTATGGAAGAGGTGTCCCAAAGAAGCCTCTTTTATTTCGCTATCCAAAAGCGAAAGAGCCACGGAGTCGTCAGCTGTGGACGATCAAGACGAATTCGCCGTATTCGGACTCTCCTCCTCTGTAGCGCTGTGTCGGCAACAAGCACTCGCAATAAAACGGCTGACAACAATAAGACTGAATCACATATCATGGTGGTCGTGCCGTTCTGCATCCCAGGAGGCATCAGGAAGACATTTCTGTATAACTAGTGTCTATTGAGTTTCTTAACAGAGGCTGAGATGATTAATCACCTTCATTTGTTCGTATGGCCTCAGATATAACTGAGATACTGAGCTTTATTCAGAATCAACAAAAACTATTGGTCCAGATAGAAATCAGGAAGAGTTTGCAATAATCCTGGTCAGAAAGTTTATTCTTGTTTGGTAAATTCCCAACGTTAAGCATGCACGCGGTTGAATCAGGAGAGCCTGTTGTGTTTAAACTAAAGTCGTCATGGAGGAATACAGACTTGAGCTTAAAATGTTTTTGTTTGTTTTTCCCACCCTAAGAACTAAAAATACTAGCAGTCTCTTGTGAAGACGTGAGCGGTCTGATGTTTGGAGGCCCAGCGCAGCCGGCGTAGTAAAGCTCAGCTCCACCTACCTCAGCTCCAGCCGTGGCCTGATCTTACCTCCGGACGGCTGAATGGGCTCTCTGTGCGAGCTGCTGCGACCGAGGGCTCAAATACCTCACGCTCTCTGCCGAACGCGCTGTGCGAAAGCGATCAGACTTGGCTTGGACGAGGGGCTGATCTGGTATCACATATTGGCGTTTGTGTCGTACTGATTGTAATGTAACCGAGCGGGAAGGCTGACCCCAGATCAGGACGTTGATTGGCGGTGGTTTTCTGAGATGACGTGTTTGTTTAATTTCGCATGATGTCACCTTCACTTCATTCGTTCATCTTAGACAATCACTTTTGCCGTCTCGCGGTTTGGGTTCGTGGTTTAGCGTGGACCTCAGTCAGGCTTGACGCCATATTTAATGTGAAGCGACTGGAAACAAGGCTGTGAGGAGATAAATGTACAGTCTCGAGTTTAATGTCAAAACTTGATGAAACGTGAAATATGGCTAAAAAAAAATACTTTTTCTTTTTTTATTCAGTATTTCAATCAACAAAATTTGTTCTTCTTGATTCACACTGTAGTTTATTTGCAGAAAAAGAAACACTCTTGCATAATTGATCTTTTAATTCAGTGTCAGTTTATGTACAAATTGATTTATGAATAAAGTACGCAAGAATTTGCTCCGTTGTTTCACACCAATAAATGGTTCGTAAAAGCAATCTTTTGGAAAATGCTTAAATTGTCATGTACAGATAACAAAAAAGAAGCAAAATGAATTTGTGCACATAAATCAATTCTCTGTTAAATTCTACTGATGAACTTAAATGCATAGAAAACAGTTGCAAACTATTTACTATGTAAACTTGAACTATTTGCCTAAATTTATTCTGTTCCTGCTGAAGTTTACTGGTATGATTTAATCGTAACTGAATTAACAAACTGTCTTTTCTCAGATAAATCGTTGAGTTCGATTTAAGCGCACAGAATGAATTTGCGAATGTTTGTAAAACCAGTCTTTCGGAAATTTCGGAAGCCTAAATGCAAGCAGAATAAATTTGTAAATCCATTAAATTGTACCATTGTACCTCAACACTAAGAAACCAAATTTGTTTTACAAACTATATAACCTAATTCGTTCTTTTTGCGTATATTTCACTGTTTTTTTTTTTTTTTGATTAATCGTCACATTCAGTTTACGCACAAACAGAATGAATTTGCAGATGTTTCTAAAACCACACGTTTGCTAAATTTCATACAACTTACAACACGAGCAGACCGAATTTGTGTGCATAATTTGTAAATCGAATCAGTTAAATTGTACTGTTGAACTTAAACACTAAAAATTTTACAAACTATTTATGCAAATTAAGTTTAACCACGACTGGATTTACAAAGTATTTGTACACTCTGATAAATCGGTGCTTTCAATTTAAGCACATACAGAGTGAGTTTGCGAATGTTTATAAAATCAATCTTTCGTAAATTTTCATACAACTTAAACTCAAGCAGAACGAATTTGTGTATGGAATTTGTAAATCTTTTCTGTTAAATTGTACTGTTGAACTTAAACGCTAAGAAATTTTTTTTTACAAACTATTTACACAAATTCGCACTACTTGCATTAAATTGAGACTGGATTTACAAACTATTTATACATTCTCCGATAAATCGTTGCATCCAGTTTAAGTGCAGACGGAAAGAATTTGCAAATGTTTATAAAACCAACTTTTTGTACACTATGCAACATAAACACAAACAAATTTGTGATACATGATTTGTAAATCCTTTCTGTTAGATTGTACGGTTGAACTTAAATGCTAAGAAAACAAATTTTGTTTTACGAACCATTTACCCAAATTCGTTCTGCTTGCGTTTAAGTTTATTTAATCGCGACTAGATTTACAAAGCATTTGTACGTGCTTGGATAAATCGTTGCGTTTATTTTAAGCACATACAGATTGAATTTGCGAATGTTTATAAAACCAATCTTTTGTAAATTTTCTTGAAAGCAAAATGAATTTGTGTGCATAATTTGTAAATCCATTCTGTTAAACTGTACCGTTGAACTTAAACCCTAAGAAAACAAATTTTGTTTTACAAACTATTTGCCCAAGTTCGCTGCTCTTGTGTTTAAGGTAATTTAATTGCGACTGGATTTACAAACTTTTAATATGTTTTCTGATAAATCATCACATTCAGTTTAATTGCATGCAGAACAAATTTGCGAATGTTTATAAAACCAATCTTTTGTTAATTTTCATAACCTAAACGCAACCTGAATGAATTAGTGTACATAACTTGTTAATCCATTCTGTTAAATTGTATCAACGCAAACACTAAGAAAACAAATTTTGTTTTACGAACAGTTTCCCAAATTTGTTCTCCTTGCATTTATTTAATCGTGACTGGACATGCAAAGTATTTGTACGTTCTCTGATAAATTCAGTTTAAGCACGTACAGAATACATTTGCAAATGTTCATAAAATCAATCAAAATTGTAGACATTTTACGCCAGAATGCTTTTGCAAACAGTTTACGTGCATTTGATCGTCTCCTTTTTTGCTAAATGAGCTTTCTTCAGTTGCACCAACCTAAATATGGTGTCTAATTCTACCTCTGGTCCATTTTAAGCATTAGCCATTTTGATTTAATCATAGACGGCTACGTGATAGATCAGCTTCTGTGTTTTGGCCCAGAAAATGCATGCGAAATGCGAAAAGTACTCTCGGTTTTGGAAAACGTCACTAGAACGTAATCGTTTGGTCTTCCGCCGCATCTGGTGGCTGTTGTTTGCTGTGTAGAAAGAAGCCTAGCATGTCAGTCTCCAAAGGTTACAAATAAGTGTTTGGTAGCCATCTGGGCAGTAGGTCATTTCCTGCAAGGATGATTTCGGTTAAAGAGATGGCGGTGGCTCTGACGTCAGCGTCTGGAGTTTGTCTGATCAGTGCCTTGAGGTTTGAAACGTCTCCATTTTATTCAGCTGTCGCTCTGTTGGATTCCCATAGCAACAGGGCCAATACTCTCAAATGTCATTCTCTCGAGGAGCGCTGAAAGGCACAGGCTTCGACTGTTTGAACAGTTGCGCTGCCGTACATCTCGGATGTCGGGCCGTCGTGATTCAGTTCTTCGGGGACGTGTTTGTTTAGACTGCGGCTGTGAGGATCAACATACGCCGTGAGTCATCGCGAGGCAGGAAGACTGACCGGTTCCTTTATCGAGAAAACCAATTCATTAGCGAACAACCTTTTGTATCGATTTCCCTCCTGTACTGTCTGTTCTTTTCCCTTGTTGAGATTTGTATTTATATGTCTGACAAAAAAAAGCTACGATCTGAAACCATTTTGGAGGTCATTGTGTTTTTATTAAGGTCATAATAAATGATTTAATGACTAGTGTGATTTGTGTTTTTTTGTCTTGGAAAAGCGGAAGAAATAAGTGTGGATTTCTTGCATGCGGCAGCAACTCGTTTCTGATG